>NC_134405.1:114996123-115251123 GCF_038048845.1 Mixophyes fleayi
AAGGGAGTGACCAAGGCAGTGGGTAGAGGAGGAGGTCCATTGGGTGAGACCAAGGGAGGAAGAGAGGGTGAGCAGTTTGCTGGAAGCAGGGTAGGTGGGGTTGTCGATGGGGATGTTAAAGTCACCGAGAATGATCGAGGGGAGATCGGAGGAGAGGTAGTGAGGAAGTCAGCTAGCAAAGTTGTCAAGGAAGAGGGAGGTGGGGCCAGGGGGGCGGTAGATGACAGTGACGCGGAGATGGATGGGGTAGAAGAGGCGGATGGAGTGAGCTTCAAAAGAGGAGAAGGAGAGGGAGGGTTCAGGTGGAATGACACGAAAAGTACAGATGGAGGAGAGGAGGAGGCCAACTCCACCGCCTGGGCGGGCACCAGGCCTGGCGGAGTGGGTGAAGGAGAGGCCACCATAGGAGAGGGCAGCGGGGGAAGTAGTATCAGAATCGGAGAGCCAGGTTTCAGTAACGGCAAGAAGGTTAAAGGAGTTGGATAGAAAGAGGTCGTGGATAGCAGTCAGCTTGTTGCGGACGGATCTGGCATTCCAGAGGGCACAGAAGAAAGGGGGAGAGGAGAGGGGGGAAATGGGGATGAGGTTAGCAAGATGAGCAGCGCGCGGAGGATGGCGGGGAGGAACGGGAGAGGTAGGGCGGGGGGAGAGTATGGGTATGGAGTGAGAGCGGGGAGGCATAGTAGGGAGAGAGAGTAACAGAACAGTGAGATAGTGGGGACAGTGAAAAACAGGTAAGAACAATGGTAGGAAGACAATGAAAAGGTAGAAGATAATAACGAATTAGGGCGTGGAGGGCATGGAACAACAGTACAGTGAGATAATAAGGACAATGAAGACAGGTAAGAATGATAGCAGAACAGTAAGATAATAAGGACAGCGGATAACAGGTAAGAATAAGCAGGGAGACAATAGCAAGATGGAGGACAATAACCAATTAGGGCGTGTAAGGCAAGGAATAATAGAAGGAGAGGTAATAAGGACAATGGAAATAGGCAAGAATAATAACAGGTAAAAGTAGTTGCTGGTAAATATAAAATCAGGAAAAACAAGATAAAGGCATATAAATAGTAGAATAATAACAGGTAAAAAGTAGTTACTTGTAAATGTACAATCAGGAAAAACAAAATAATGACATATAAAATAATGTTTTATATGCAGTTGCTGCAGATAAGCCAGGGATTCGGCAGGAGAAGGGTTAATTGACAAGCCGGGTCGGTACACAGTAGATCAGTTGGTGCAGATAAGCCAGGGATTCAGCAGGAGAAGGGTTAACTGACAAGCCGGGTCGGTACCCAGTAGATCGTTAACACAACATTACTCTATACTATTAAGACATCCATGGATAGACTACATTTGCTGCAGCATAGCTCTGCACTACTTATCTGATGTCACAGGACATTGTAATTGGGTAATTCCTTAATTCCCTCATTTTTGCTATTTGACTCATAAATCCCAATGCTTACCAAAATATTTTTCTTTTTCTCTTTTCATGGCATTATCTTTAGGACTATATCATCCCTCACCCATCCTGCAACACACACCTCTGTCCACATTGCCCGTTCATTACTTCACTCACCTCTAGTGAACACTCATGAACTGTTTTCCTATTTAAACTCAATAACTTTAACAGCCGCACACTGCCACCAGAAACTAAAAGAACACACATCTTACAATCATCTTTCCTACCTTTCTTCCTCCCTGCTTCTTTTAGCTGGTGATATATCACCTAATCCAGGTCCCCCTCAATTCTCCCACACGCATATATCTGAACACTACAGAAATCCAGCAAACCTCAAACACATCACCTGTCTCCCCTCTCTTCAAAAGTCCTTTAAATGTGCCCTTTGGAATGCACGTTCTGTTTGTAACAAACTTACCTCCATTCATGATCTCTTGCTCTCAAACAACCTCAACCTTCTAGCAATAACAGAAACATGGCTCACGCAATCAGACACTGCCTCACCTGCAGCCCTTTCACATGGTGGTCTCCATTTCACCCACACCCACAGACCGGGAGGCAGACAAGGAGGCGGGGTTGGACTACCTCTCTCCCCACAGTGCACATTCACAGATTTTTAACCCATTCTCTATGTATGTTGCTGTCATCTATTGCCCCCCTGGTCCACACCAACAATTTCTTGAACACTTCTCTGCATGGCTCCCTCACTTCTTATCTACTGATATACCCACCATCATCATGGGTGATTTCAACATCCCTATTTCTAATCCACGTTCCAATGCTGCTTCCAAACTACTCTCTCTAACCTCCTCACTTGACCTCTCCCAGTGGATTGAATCCGCTACTCATCAGGATGGCCACTGTCTTGATCTTGTTTTCTCTAGACTATGCTCAGTTTCTCATTTCCTTAACACTCCTTTCCCCCTCTCGGATCACCACCTTATTAGCTACTCGCTCACCCCCAGTTCTTTACTCTCCCTAGTGTCAAACTCTTCCAAGCCTCCTCACAACCGCAGGAATTTCAACTCTATTGATTTTCAACAGTTTTCCACCTCTCTCCAACACCTTCTCTACCCAATTTCTACATTCTCCTCCCCTGATCGGGCAGTACCCCATTTTCATCAAACCCTAGCAACTGCCCTGGATCAAGTAGCTCCAGCGACACTACATACTTCGCGTAGAATTCGTTGCCAATCGTGGCACACTACAGTAACACGAACTCTACAAAAACTTTCTCGTAAAGCAGAACCTCACTGGCGTAAATCTTGTGCCCCTAATGATTTCATCACATATACTAATATCTACCACTCCTATAGAAATGATTTGGACACTGCAAAACAAGCATACTTCCAATCTCTCATCTATGCTCAGGCTTCTAACCCCAAACGCCTCTTTAACACATTTAACTCTCTTCTGAATCCTCCTGCCCCAAATACTCCAACAAACATTAGTGCACAGGATCTTGCTTCCTATTTCAAGGACAAAATTGATAAGATCAGGCTTGAAATAGTATCATCTCCCTTGACAAGCAATCGGCTCAATTCGTTTGTAGCACCCTCTGACACTCTCTCTTCATTTGATCCCACAAATGAAGAGGAAGTTTCTACTCTCTTTTCATCTTCCTACTCTACCTTCTGTCCTCTTGATCCCATTCCCTCACAAATTGGTATGTCCCTGTCTCCTGTGCTCATTCTCCCTCTAACTAAAATCTGTAATCTATCTCTTTCTACTGGTATTTTTCCATCACTATTCAAGCATGTAGTGATTACTCCCATTTTAAAAAAAACAGAATTCTGACCGTAAATTACCGCCCCATCTCCCAACTCCCATGCCCCTCCCAGATTCTCGAGAGAATTGCCTACACTCGCCTCACACACTTTCTTACAGCAAACAACCTATTGGATCCTTTTCAGTCAGGCTTTCGCTCTCAACACTCCACAGAGACTGAGCTGACCAAGGTTGTCAATGATTTGATCACAGCAAAAAATAATAACCATTACTCTCTTCTAATTCTCCTGGATCTCTCTGCTGCATGTGACACTGTTGACTACTCTCTCGTCATACAAATGCTACAATCCCTAGGTTTTGAAGGCACTGTCCTATCCTGGTTCTCATCCTACCTATCTAATCGCTCTTTCAGTGTTCATTTCTCTGGATCCACCTCTGCTCCACTTCCTTTATCAGTTGGAGTTCCACAAGGCTCAGTCCTAGGTCCTCTGCTATTCTCTATCTACACCACTTCTCTTGGAAAACTAATAAGCTCCTTTGGATTTCAGTATCATCTCTATGCGGATGATACACAAATTTATCTATCCTCTCCTCATCTTTCACCATCTGTGTTGTCTCGCGTTACTGACTGTCTTTCTGCCATTTCATCTAGGATGTCTTCTCGCCAACTCAAACTCAATCTTTCAAAAACTGAATTAATAATATTCCCACCCAAAAACAGAAGCTTCCTGCCTGACATTTCTATTTCTGTTGATAACATCACCATAAATCCCACCCCGCAAGCTCATTGCCTAGGTGTAATCATTGATTCACAACTGTCGTTTATTCCCCACATCAACTATATATCTAAATCATGTTACATACACCTAAAGAACATTTCCAGAATACGCACATATCTGCACACACTGCAAATACATTAATTCATGCACTCATCATCTCCCGCATCGACTATTGGAATTCCCTCCTTACTGATCTTCCCAAAGTCAGACTTGAACCCCTACAATCTATTTTGCACGCAGCGGCTAGATTGATTTTCCTTACTAACCGTTATTCCTCTGCTGAGCCACTCTGTCAGTCTCTACATTGGCTGCCTGTATATCAACGAATCCAATATAAAATTCTTCTACTAACATACAAGGCCTTCAACAAAATTGCACCGACATACATTTCCTCACTTGTCTCGAAATATCTCCCTACTCGACACCTCCGTTCTGCACAAGATCTACGTCTCTCCTCCTCTCTCATCACATCCTCCCATTCTCGGTTACAGGATTTTTTCCGGGCTGCACCTACTTTGTGGAATTCCCTCCCACGCACAATAAGACTTTCCTCTAGTCTTCAAACCTTCAAGCGTTCACTAAAAACCCACCTCTTCAGACAAGGTTATGATATTCCTCAACCACCATCTTAATTTCCCTAGATTACCCTATTAACATTCTCTACACTGCTAACGCAGGACAACAACCCTCTGACCAATTTGCAACACACACAGCCCACTCAATACTTTTACCTTTGCGTTTTAGCTGGTCCATTGTGCAATATGATGTAGCACATGCCCTTGTGTTTCTAACTCCCATTGTCCTATAGATTGTAAGCTTGCGAGCAGGGTTCTCTTACCTCTCTGTCTGTATGTATTACCCAGTATTGTCTTATCAATGTTTGTTCCCAATTGTAAAGCGCTATGGAATTTGCTGGCGCTATATAAATAAATGTTGATGATGATGATGATGAGTCTGTGCGGGCCGCACCAACAAGTCCACAAACTTCAACACCCAAGCAAACTCAACCTGCAGCAATACCGAATTTGGCTGAAACTATACAGCAGTTTTGTAGGGTACAAGTAAAATTGGTGGCATTCCACAAGTACTCCCTGAGAGGTATTAGCGCCAGCTATCTAAAGGCTTCAAGTGACTGCTCAATATGGAAGACAACCAACAAAGGATGTCTACCACCTTGGAAAGGATCAATTCAAGCCTTATCCAATTGAACAGCAGACTAAATTATATAACTGGGGCTGTTTGTGAACTTTACGCTAACTTAGTGTCTGTATATGGCCAATTATTGGCATGTCTACCGCTACCCTCATCATCAGTTGGCAGCACTGTAAGCACTACCCCAAGCATGTCATTACCCACCACTCTAGTGTGTAGTAGTGGCCATAACGGGTGGAAGACAGGCATCCACAAGCTGGGCAAAGACACCAGAGCCCGCAGCCCAAAAAAATAATTAAAGTCGTTAATTTTTTTCTTATGTTTTTCTGGCAAAGTGCCGTTTTTTCTTTCTCCAAAACAGACAAGTGACATTGGTTAAATTGTGTGGTTTATGTTGTTTGAAAATTAGCTAGAAAACAAATATGTTCTTTATGCACACTGGTATTAGCAAAGTTGATTGTCCTTAAGATGTTTAGATGACCAATCTGAGTAAACTTATGATATTGTTTGTATCTTCCAATGTCGCTTAAATGGTTATTTAAGAAAAAAAACTATACACATACCCTTAAAATTAGGTTATTGTTTTTTCCAAAATAGTTCTGTGCTTATGATGTTGATAATGTCGATTCTACAAGAATAGATAAAAAACAAGGTTACTGGTAACTACTAAACAATAACGCTTCCATAAAAACCATACTCACCTCAAAAATAAATCTGGATGATCCTTCTCTGACCTGCACCCCTCCCCTCTGTATTATCCACATCAGCTGCTGGAATGATCTCACCTGTTTCGTCACTGTCTACTGTTGCTGATAGGGGTATACTTTGGTTTAGGGCCAAATTATGCAGCAGACAGTACCACAACACTATATCAGCCACCTTACCTCATACTTGCCAACATTTCATTTTTGTTTTCCGGGAGCTGCTAGTAGGAGGTAGGCATGTAGGGGGCGGGGCCCCGAAAATCGCGTCATTTTAGCCCCGCCCCCGTTATGTAATGACGCAAATCGCGTCATTTTACAGTGGGGGCGGGGCCAGACGCCGCGATTCCCGGTGAATCGCGGCGTTTGAACCGTATTCTGCCCACTAATGGGCAGATCAGGGAGATTGCCACACTCTCTCGGGAGTCCGGGAGACTCCCGCAAAATGCGGGAGTCTCCCGGACGTTCCGGGAGAGTTGGCAAGTATGCCTTACCTGTGACATTGAAACACACGGCCAGATGTATCAAGGCACCTGAATGTGGACTTCAAAATACCAAGGTACGTTCTATCACCCTTCTAGTGGCTGTATGCAACTCATTATATCTGTGTTGGGCAGGAGACTGTGGTTTCAACAGAGGTGTCATAAACCAGGATTGACACCCATATCCTGAGTCATCTACAATAATAAATACATTTAGATGATTTAAACATCACATAAAAACACCAAACACCAAAAAAAAGAAAAAACACCCACGTGGCCTGTGCAGCCAAAGAGAAGCCTGGTGCTGGGGATGTTCCTCTCTCCCTCTCTGAGCTGACTCCAAAATCAGAAGTTGCTCCAAAATACCCAACATCAATTTTCCTATCAACCACCCTCACATTAATGGCTATTTGAGGCCCTTTTCACAGTCCTCAATAGCCTGCATAGAGCAATGGCTGAGGTGTTTGCTATACAAAGAAGCGTTTTGTAGTGTCACAAGTTTGTACTTTAAAGAGTGTCACTATCTGGAAATTAAAAAAAAACACAGAAAAACCAAGACCCACTAATTAGATAGTAAGCCAAAATATTAATAGCAATAATAATAATAATAATAATAATAATAATAATAAAAATACATACAATTATTACATAAATTTGGGTATTTTTTTATTTACACAATTTGTCCCCAGTATTGACCAGCAGTGTAAAAGTGATGTGCTTGATAATCTCGCCTATAGAAAGCAGCGTGTGGATTCTGATGACTTTCCCATCTATCTTGGGGCGAGTTTTCAAAATCGCAGCTTCAAACATATAGCGACTTGTATTGTAGACTTGCAAAACGTTGGGACCTCGAGTTGTAGCAATTTTGAGAATGACGATTTTGAAAAAAACACTTGACTGCCGATTTTCTATCAACTCGCACCTTAATACATTGGCGAATTTAAACTCGCCTGAGAAAATCGCAAAATCGCAGCTTCATACATTTACCCACTGAAAGCCAGGACCTGTGTACAAAAATAATTATGTACAATATACAAATTGTATTAGCTTCAAAACATATAAAAGCATAAAATGGGCAATAAAACAGACAAAGAAAGATAAGAATACATATACACAAGCTATCTGCAGTATGACTGCAGCCAGGCTGGGACATTCTCCAATCTGTACTTAGGAATAAAACTAGATGTACTGCAGCCGATGTAATGCATTTCTTCATCTAAAGCCCCAGGTTCAGTTAAACAGTCCTCACACAGAGCAGGTTCCCATTTAGTTTAATACTGCAGAGAGATGGCCATGCAAAGTCATGTAGCGGTCATGTGATTGCAGACCTGAAGCGTTTTGTATTTTTGTATATTATTTTGTATATTACATTTATTTTTATACCTAGGTAATGTCTTCTAGATGTCTAGTAGGCTGGGTTAAGCCACTTTCTTTTCATTCAGTTTTTCTTTGTCACATCATTTTCATTAAGGGTCCTTATTTATGCAGCTGCTGTAGTCATTTTATAGTTTTTGCTATGACATTTAAAATTAATGTTTTTTTCTAAATTATATTGACTGGTATGTAAAAAGAATCCATTACTTGGTACGTATTTGCCCTGTTCTGTTAAATGTAATAATATTTGTGTGTAAATTATTTCTATGTATGTGTCCTTTTTTTTTACTTTCTTATTTTTAATTTACTAAAGGGGATTGGATGTCACTAGGTAGATTGTAGGAAAATTTATAAGAACCAGAGGGTCTTCCTCCAGCACCAAAAACTAGGAAGTTCTGGCACAGCACTTAAGGGGCATATTTAAGAATGACCACATTCAAAGACAGCTTTCAATCCTCATCACATAGATAAGGATTGAACTATCTTTCATATTTATTAAAAAATCTCCACATGAACAGCAGTTCCAAAAAACTGCTGTTCCTGTGAAGTGCAAAACTTACCCTTTTCTACTCCTCTTCACTTCCAAAGAAGATTGCGGTCGACGGGGGTCCTCTTCTTACTCCAGTGCGCATGTGCTGACTGAAAAGTTTGGGCATGCACACAAACACCCCTGCACATCCCAATGCGGTGTGTGACAGGGAGGAATCATGTGATCTCTCCACACATGCACTGCGAAGCTCTGCTATTCGTGGCAGAGCTGAACAGAGCCTGACCTGGCTACATTACCATATGTGTAAAAGCATTTTCAACACTTGTTAAATTGCGGTACAGAGCAGTCCCCATGGACATCTATGAGGACTGCTATGTATTTCAAAACAACAGATATCTATGATATCTGCTGCAAGGCTTTGTTAATAAATTTGTTACATATTTTAATTTGCGTCCAGGGAATTGACATGAAAATTAGCTTTAATAAATAGTCCCCAGAGTGAGCTAATAGTGGTCTATCTTTAGATATCAGAAAGTGACTGAGGACCTGATGCTGAGTTAGGAGCAAAGCATAAATTAAAAGATCAAATTTACTCCTGTTTTTTGCTTTGTTCCTAATTCAGCATCAGGCCATGAGTGTTGAAAAGGACTAGAGAACCGAACACACCCGAACTTAGCATATCCGGCTCGGTACTTTTGCGCGCCCTTATAATTGAAAACGAGGCAAAACGTCATTATTATGTTGTTGGATCTCACGAGTTTTGGATTTAATAAGTACCGCCCTCCACGGCGATCAAGCGCCATTTCACAGAGGGACACAGAAGGGGTAGCAGAGTTCTTGGCAGTCTGTAGACCAGTTGGGCAGCGTCATAGGTAGAATAGAAAGAGGAGGGGTAGCAGTGTTCTTCAAAGTCTATAGTGAAATTCAGGAGAGCTCCATTGCTCCATTGTTAATTGTCAATGCTGATATAGAAAGAATTAATAGGTCTGGCAGACTTGGTCTTCTAAATCTGCAGTCCCATAATGTACAGTATTATATAGGTAACACCAAAGAGGAGAGCTCCATTGCTAATTGTCATTGCTGAAATCCAAATACTAGGGCTGGCAGGCTTGGTGTAAATCTGCAGTCACATTGTACTGTGTTATATGGGTAACACACAAAGAGGAGAGCTCCATTGCTAATTGTCATTGCTGAAATAAAAATACTAGGGCTGGCAGGCTTGGTGTAAATCTGCAGTCACATTGTACTGTGTTATATGGGTAACACACAAAGAGGAGAGCTCCATTGCTAATTGTCATTGCTGAAATAAAAATACTAGGGCTGGCAGGCTTGGTGTAAATCTGCAGTCACATAGTACTGTGTTATCAAAATGGATTCACAGCAGTACACAGAAGACCGAAGCATTATTGAGACAGACACAAATATAGGGAAGGGTGCATAAATTAAGGCAAGACATTCAACAAAACTTCAAACAGTGATGGGGGAATGAGTTGAGGGGGTAAGGAAGTGGGAGGCACAAGTCCAAAGTTTTATTTAATAAACAGACACATAGGGGAGAAGGAGAAGAGGGAGACATACAATTAATCATTGTCCTCTTCCTCAGGACTGTCAATAGTGTTATAGTCTCTTAGCAGGCTGTGGATCACAGTCCTGGATGGTCATCTTCTCCCTTTTCAAGATGAGGCGATTCCTGGCAAGCCAAATAGCATCCTTAAAGCAGTTGATAAGGTGCCAGGCCTCCTGGATTGCCTCAATGGTGTGGGTCCCAGGAAATAATACATAAAATACCAAATGGTATGAAAGGCAAGTTCTGGGCACACTGTTCGTTAGTTCATGTGCCCCACTGCAACAGTGCCTATGCAGTGGGGCAGTCCCAAAAAATACACTGTGCTGTTTCCCTTCTGGGGATGTAGAAGGGGCAGTGGACATATTGGCACAGGTTCCGGGAGTGCATGAATGTCCTGAGAGGCAGACCTCCCTGGATAGCCATCCATGCAATGTCTTTGTGTCTATTAGCCTCTTAGAGGACGCATTCTCCCACACGTTTTATTGTTGCAGCAGAGAGCCCTGGAACATACTCAATAATGTCTTTAGCTCTGATGAGCTTGTGGACAGTTTTGGTTTCCACAAGTCTGGTTTAAGTCCCTCCAGATGGTGCTTTCTCACAAATTGTACAACATCCAGGTAAAACCAAGGTGTAGTACAGTTGTAAGGGAAGGAGCTGTCCCCCTTGTCCCAACCAAGGTTCCTCCAAAGAGACATGAGGAAAAAGCGAGACATGGACTTCCTAGCAGAGCAAATGTTCTTTTCATCTGGGATCCCTTTCCCACCTTTGAGGGTCTCCTTGTACATGACTGCCCACTTCACTCTGTCCATGTATTAGC
Organism: Mixophyes fleayi; assembly: GCF_038048845.1. Taxonomy (NCBI): domain Eukaryota; kingdom Metazoa; phylum Chordata; class Amphibia; order Anura; family Limnodynastidae; genus Mixophyes; species Mixophyes fleayi. The sequence goes on from NC_134405.1 coordinate 115,006,676, forward strand.
TGTAGAATTAGCACAGTTATCCAAGGAACAGGTGGAGCGATCAAATGAATCATAACTGATTTCATGATCCAAGGACAATTCCATCTTGCACTTTTCTTTTCTGCCACTGCTGTGTGCCAATGTTTCCTAGATGTGCTAGGAACTGCCGTGTATTTGAGTCATTGCTCTGTCACTTAGCATCCAGCCAGGTCGCTGCAGTATTTGTCCGAAAGTGTATGAAAATAATATTGTGACCTGTGAGGTGGTCAAAATTGACTGCAAATGACTTGAAATTAGTGTTATTGAGGTTAATAATAATGTAGGATGTTATATAATGTTATATAATTTTAGCATATTTTAGCAATTTTTCTAAAAATACAGATCCAAAACCAAAACTTAAACGCATGAGGGGGATTTTGCCAAAACCAAAACACGAAGTTAGTCCAGATCCAAAACCAAAACTAAAACCAGAACACGGGGGTCAGTGAACGTCTCTAAAAAGGACATGTATGTGAGTTGTATTCTCTCTCTCTTTCTCTCTCATATAAAACCACATTGGTGAAATGATGATGTAATCATTATGTTTACTAATTGATTGTCCATTTAATACAGAATACATTTTACAATTACCTTCTTAGTTTTCTACCAGAAGCTACACTGATAACGATTAGCTGTTTTTTTATACCATAACTTCAAAGCATAACTTTTTAATATGTCAGAAAAAGCCTAAGTTTGGCTTTTTACACGCTAACACGGTATCATAAGATATGTCCAGTCTATACAACTTGTAACAGGCTTTGAGCATGGTTTGTTACAACACGCTTGGCAAATGCAAATCTATGGGCAAGTGGCAACTAAAGTCTCAATAAGCTTCTATGAATCATTTGTAAACCTCTAAATACAAGTGGTTCGCTAGTTTGCATATTCATCATCATCATCATCATCATAATCCACTACTTACACCTGCCCCTGACCACCTGCAACTCAAACTGCTTTTAAGTTATATCTGCAGTTTAGTCACAGTCTGAATACGAACGCAATTGCTTGAACACACTCATACTTTACACTGCCTACGTTAGAACATCCCTTCCCTCCCGTCATGCCTCTTCAGGTGTAAGGAGTCATAAATGCCAAAATATCACAGGTCTGAAGCCCACGTTGCTCTTGTTCACTTTCTGAGCATGATGAGTGCGTAAAATCGAATAGGGTACGCAAATGGGCGTACTTCTCTCTCTGAATCAGGCCCATTGTGTCCACTTATTCTAATGTTTGTTAACAGGTCGGTCCCATGATTTGCCACACTTTTCCACATTCTGTAACTAAAAAAACTCTCAGGGCCTGAGTCATTAAGGAGAACTAAGCAAAAAAAAAAGGAGTAACTTTGCACTTTGGCAAATCCATGTTGCATTGGAGGAGAGATAAATTTAAAATGTGGGGACAGATTTATAGTTTGGGTAGGGTATGTCCTATATCAACTTTAACTTTCAGTGTAAATATAAAGTTATCGTGTGTGCTACATGAAAAAACAGCCAGTATTTTCCTTATGTGCAAAATAAAAAAATTATTTGCACCTCTTGCATTCTAACATAGTTTGTCCAGGATCAAATTTGCTCCTTTTTTTAAACAGAAACACAGAAATCTTCCCGGTTGCTAGATAGGCAGATACCAATATAGCACCAGTTGCTAGAGGTCTGCAATCCCTAATGAAAAGGATATATCACAAAAGCAACAGTTGCAACTGTGTACAATGTATCAAACAAATGATCAATGCACTGTGGTATAATAACAAATTTATTAAAAATTGCATATAAAAACCATTATAAAAAATGTATATAACATAAGCCAACTATAGAATATCAGGCTGTACACAAAGAAGGTGTATAAACTCCTACGACGAATTACAGCTAATTTCTTAGGCCCAATGACTAGATACAAATAAACGTTACAATAAATTCATAATCAACTAGATGATTTTATACCACCTGCCCAATAATATGAGCTAAACAATTATTAAAGTAGATATATCATGTCCACATGTAGCCAAACCATGGAATGGAAAAATTGTTAGCAAAGATAATAAAAGTAATGTTAAAAATAATAGTATTGTGTATTCCAGTCCTTGAAATCAAGGAAAATAAACAGCAATGGGAGTCATAACAATGAATAGGCGGGTCTTACCGGAGCTGCCGCTCACGGAAACAGTCACATGGATGGGGAAGAGCTGAAATATCACACAGCAACGTGTGCACAGAGTTGACAATCGTCCCACAATGCTATGTCCGTCCGGCTTATATGCGGCTACTCCTCCTTTTAGTATTGACTGTGTGGAAAATTGTTGATAGAACAAAATAGAACATTACAAAGCTCTGTGTGTACTTGATGGATTAATGTCCCACAATGTTAGATTGGTTCCACATGCGGCTCCTCTTCCCTTTAGCAAGGCATTAAAAGGTTTTCTTGCGCTGTTTGCATTACTTAGACATCCAAATCATAGATTGGACATTCAAGCTGGGATAGATCCTTAATAAAGCTGTCCAGAGTGGCTATAGTGGTAGTAAATTCACTCCAATAACTTAAATCACAGACCAGAGATTAGAATAATAGGTTGACGCATTTCATCGCCTGTTAGGCAATTTCATCAGAGACATTTGTTATTATTCCACAGTGCATTGATCTTTTGTTTGATATCTTGTACACAGTTGCAACTGTTGCTCCTTTTTTGCCTTACTCACTTAACGACTCTGGCCCTCAGGGATTATAATTATTCTTATTATTACTATTTATATATATTATATATTCCTTATATAATGATCATGTGTATGGACTGTTTTTAAATGTATCCTAGTGATTTTAATTAAGTCATTGTATTTTATGTATTTCTGAGTCCATAGAGAGCTGTTAAAATTCAATTAAGCTGCGAGTTTGAAAAAGTGAAGATGTTGCCTATAGTAACCAATCAGATTCTAGCTGTCATATTGTAGAATGTAATAAATAAATGATAACTAGAATCTGATTGGTTGCTATAGGTAATATCTCCACTTTTCAAACTTGCCGGAAACTCACAGTTTGATAAAATTTACCCCTTAGTGTCTGTTTCCGTTTTTACAACACTGACATTTTTTATTTCAAAGGATGTCCACATTTTTAGGAAACCATTTTTCCATTTGCTGTTTAAGATTCACCCAATTTACCTTTTATGATGATGGAGGTTTATTTTTTTACACACTTAGGGGTATATTTACTAAAATGTGGGTTTGAAAAAGTGGAGATGTTGTCTATAGCAACCAATCAGATTCTAGCTACCATTTATTTAGTACTGTCACGAACACGCTCCCACCTTCCGTGACTTGGGTTTTTACTGTATTAGGTTACACACGATTCCTCTCTTTACATGAGTTGTATAATCTGTGCCATGGGTAATTAGCTTGGAAGATGGACCTCTTATCAATGTGGATTGGTTTTCCCAAACGACTGACAATTTTCCCCTTCCCAACACAGGTTTTTTAGTAATATGGTACGGCCTTTACAGGGTCAGTGTTAATGTTAATAGGGGGGAGGGATGTCCCCTGGGTGTCACTATAGTTTGCTCACAAATATTCCAAAAGTTCGGACCTTTGGTTACTCTTCACAGATATATCCCAGAGACATAACTCCCCCTTCAATAAACCGGTCATAATCTCCTGCACATTTAAATACCAAACATGATGGAATTATGACAATGTGACATACCTTTCCCAAAGACATGTGATTATAGCTGTTCCCTGATACTGCCAATACCTGTCATTCACAACCCTGATGTGATTTCTGCTCCTCAGCATGGAGTGCCACACAGATTTACCAAAATATGAACTATGAAGACAATTTCATAATTATATATACCTGTATCTCCAGTGGACCAACCTAGCTCATTATAACTCTGTGGAATTATAAGATAGATATGTTTTGGTTTAATTTAGGATACTGGTGTTGTTCATTGGTTTAGTTACATTTAAGTGTTGCTAATTTAATACTGAGTTTGTTTCAGAATATGTTAAACATACTAAACGTTCTGTGCAGCTCTTTTGTATGAGTAATCATGTTTGATGATTTTAAATAGATTGTGCTTAGATTTTCAAGTGGGTCTTATGCTGACTGACAGCATTTGAGAGGGAGGTTGGACCAGTCAAATAATGGTTTTCAGTAAACATTTTCGTATCACTGATATAGAAAATAGTTATTCATGAATTTCACATTGTTTTTAAAAAATATTGGTACCATTTTAGTCTTTTTTATTTTTAATGAACTTTGAAAAAGGGAAAAGACACTCTATTTAAGAACAGTGTGAATGACGGCACCATTCCTGAGACTGCAGATGAGGATGGAGTGTGTAACCTTATAAGTGTAAGGTTACACTCCTTATATATGTGAACCTAATAAGTTTGCTTTCCCTGTTTAACATGTGAGTGCAGTATCACACTATTGCAGTGTTATTTTTAGAGGAAATTAATGAAGATTTTGGTTATAGATTAATCCATATATTCTTCTATAAAGAGCTACTAAGTATGGGTTTCTGGTTGACTTTACGTGATAAGAGTTTGACTTCACTTTGCCTAATTTTCAACAATTAAAGGTGAGCATAATAATACATATTTCTTTATAATGTATATAGTTTTGAACGTATTACACTATTATTTTTGGTTTTTAGTTATATGTATTGAGGGATTTATTCCTATCCTACTACAATATTTTGCCTTGATAGTAGCAAAGAAAGCAAGTTTAACTTCACCCTATTGTGAGTTACGTATGTTTTCCACCAGCTTAACAGGAGCAGATTAGTATTTAACCAATAAAATTCCTTAAGAAGTGTTGAACATACTACACTATTTCCATTTCCTTTTTGGCCTTCTGCGCTAACAGATATCTTGATTCATTATTTTGACACTCTTGGCTGCAATCTGGACAAGATTATTTATAAATAATCCTTTTTGTGACAAGACACTGTTGTGACTAGCTAGAACTAGTCAACTACCTTTACAATGAAAAAGAACAAAGTAAAAGCAGACCTTCCCTCCACAAATTGCATTCTTCTACATCAAGCTAGATCTGGGAGGGTGGCCTAGTCTTCCAGGAGGACTTCCTGAAAATTCACATACCTTAATTATTACATTTAGATATTTAGCATCAGGATGTAATATATACTCTAATCTTGGATTTATCAAAATTCAGGTCAATCTGTGATTTCCTAAATTACTTGCTGTTTACATTATTCATGTAGTTTATCTATCTTTTTAAGAAGACAGTGCAGGCAATAAGGCCATGGATGAAAAATATTTCATTCAAAGGGCATTCCTATGAAGGGAAATCATTCTTCTCAATATCTTGGAATGGTTCTAAAACAGTCAGCTTTATGATTTCATAGTAAGTATTCTGTGGAGCACCTTGCATGTACACAATCCCAAGCACGATATGCAGGACCATAATGCTGAAACCTGTAAGAAGAAAGATAAATCTGTTTATCTGTTTGCCTTATTAATACAAGTTGTATATTTTCTTGCTCTGCACATATAACTGCTGCCTTATATTTATGCTTACTTCCCACTGTGGAAGCCATTAACACTTTGTTTCCTGATGGGGACATGTTTAACGATTATCAATTGTGGGCTTAACTGTCCCTAACACAGTTCCCTTTTGTCATGAATCACCCTACGAGTTAAGTTATCAGAACCTGTTGTTAACGAGAGCTTCACCTTTAGCAAACTCCTTTCCCATGGAACTTCTCGAGACTTCATCTCGAGTAGTGATAACTTAACTCAAGTAGGTGGACACCACAAAGAACTTGACAGTGGGATGCTGAGCAGAGATCTCTATGGCAACAGGGATGCAGGATGCACCTGGACCAGAATATACTGAGTTGCAATACAATGTAATACCAAGCTCCACCAGTATAACAGTTTGGCAGTGGAGAGTAGAGAATGGAGCTGGGGAGCAACACAGTTCAAGGGAAGGTGCCAGAACAAGATCTAGCTGTCAAACTGGATGGTGCAACACCGCTGACACAAGTGTGTCAGATAGAGCAGATAGCAGGCACCACAATCCTGTGGCTGGGTGGTGGTCTGGTCTCACAGACGAAAGGCATGGGGTCGGTCCAGGCAGCGATATAAGTAGTCGGGTTCACAAGCAAAAGGTCTATCCAGGCATCGATCGGGGGTAGTCAGGTTAGAGGCAGCGGTCAAAACCAAGTATCAGACAGGAGCAGAATATTCTCAGGAACAGGAGCATGGATAAGCAAGTGTGTGAATGCTATAACCAGCAAGGGCTCAGTAAGACTGATAGGTATTTAAAGCAGTAGTAGCCAATCAGGGCAGGTGTCAGATTGAGCTGCAGGTGAGTGTAGCTCATGTTATCACACCCAGGCTAACAAAAACAGTGCAGCAGCCAAAATGAAAACAGCAGTTACCTGCTGTTCCTAACACAATTATAATATATTCTGTAGTCCCTGAATACAGCACTGCATTACATTCAGGAAGCTCATCATGTGCACACACACACACACATCCTCAGCTGTTCCCCATTTCTGCAATCTTTCATCCAGTGTGAAATGAGTGATAAGAGGACAGAAAAGAAAGGGTTTGATTGAGATGCACTGTTCACAACCATGTAATGGAATGGGAATTGTGTAAGATATCCAATTGTTAAAATATAACTTTTAATTGTTGCTTAGTAAAATTACAGCGAAATATAGATACAAAGTTTTACATTTTTTTTAAATTAAAGTAATTAAAATAAAGGATTGTCCCTAAATTAGTCTCAAAATTATTACCTCCTACGGGTAAAAGCAATGTTATTCCGTAGCAGTGTATCGAGTAGCTTATATCCTAAGTTCTCTAGATTCAAAAACCACATATACCACCAAGGACGTTATTCCTGCTCATATAATAGAGATTAAATATACGCTTCCTTCAGAGTCTGAAATAGAACTTCTAAAAGGACAATATCGTATTCAAAGTTCGTCCCAGGGTATTGGAGTCAGATTAACTTTAATTGTATGCATGAGTTGGCAATTCATATCATGATAAATTTTTAAACAATTATAAGGTCAGATAGGATTAGTCAAACCACTTAAAATTCTCCGTAATTAGTTGATCTAATTGTTATTCCAATCGTCCCCATTAAGTTCATTAAATATTTTGCACACTACATACAATAAGCCGGTGAATGCGAGGAGATAATATTGCTGTGATCGTATTGATAATGATCACATTCGTAATTGAATGAGCAAACAAGTATAAAGGATAATGTGTATAAGATCCAGGTATTGTTCCTGTATCAAATATTTACTGATTCACTCCGTGTATAAGTTATTACACTTTTCCGTGAATCTTGTCACATAGTGTTTATAATATTGTGACCATGTAACAAAACATTGTTTACAAAGTTTATCTCATCCAAATTAATAGAATAGATCGTGAGTACACACAATGATTATCTGATGATTGTAATGTATGACATTATATATCTGTCACCAGGTGTGTTCTCAAAACAATTTGTCTCCTAAAGTCTAATGAACTTAATGGGGACGAATGGAATAACAATTAGATCAACTAATTACGGAGAATTTTAAGTGGTTTGACTAATCCTTTCTGACCTTATAATTGTTTAAAAAATTATCATGATATGAATTGCCAACTCATGCATACAATTAAAGTTAATCTGACTCCAATACCCCGGGACGAACTTTGAATACGATATTGTCCTTTTAGAAGTTCTATTTCAAAATCTGAAGGAAGCGTATATTTAATCTCTATTATATGAGCAGGAATAACGTCCTTGGTGGTATATGTGGTTTTTTGAATCTAGAGAACTTAGGATATAAGCTACTCGATACACTCCTACGGAATAACATTGCTTTTACCCGTAGGAGGTAATAATTTTGAGACTAATTTAGGGACAACAAAACTTTGTATCTATATTTCGCTGTAATTTTACTAAGCAACAATTAAAAGTTATATTTTAACAATTGGATATCTTACACAATTCCCATTCCATTACATGGTTGTGAACAGTGCATCTCAATCAAACCCTTTCTTTTCTGTCCTCTTATCACTCAAGTCTTGTCCATGGACTATGATGCACCCCTCGTTCAATAAGGAATTATAATTATGAAACTATAATTTAATTAATTTACATAATCTTAGAGGGTATTTCTTCACTCCATACATTTGGTGCGACCACATCCACCTCCCTTATCCCTACTTTAGATCTTAGTTGATGATTGAATTCACCTCTCGTTGGTCAGCACATCTGTTTATAAGACATAAGGAATAAATTGATAAATAGGAAACATTGGGATTAATTGTTGAAAGTTATTTTTAATCTTTACTCAAACTGATGACTATGTTTAATATTAAGAACGATCTGGGTTCATGACAGGAGAAATGGTGTGGCAATTTGGAAGCTGTTTTTGGTGACTCTCACTCAACAGATCTAAATGGTTCACATTGGACAGATGATCTTCTAGATCTCAAACATCTACTGATTAGAGAAACCAAAATTTTTTGGACTAAAGTAACATCAGAGAACTACTTAAAACAGAACCTTGTACCCAGGGGGCTAAGGCCAAGAATATACCCTGCATACGAATTAGCAAATGAAACCCTAAAAAAGGAGTGGGAACAAACTTTATTAAGGTGTTCCTTTGATCTAATGAAAATTTTAATCAAACATGATGAGATTAAGTTAGAGGAACTTACTAATGATATTTCAAAATTAGGGGACAATCTGAAAGAATATGAGAATTTGGATAAATTTCAAAAAACTTACGATAAATACAAGAAAGAAGTGGAGGATATTGAACAAATAATAAAACAAAAGAAAAAAAGAAAGTTTGTAAGGGATAAAACTGATTTTGAAGAGAATAATATTTTTCGTTGGAATCAGGGAAGGAGTAGAACTAATCAGAGAAGAAACACATTAAACTCTAGATCAAATAGCAATCAGGGTTATATGACTTCTGAACCAGAAACTTCGGAAGGGGAGCGCAATGAAAGTCCAATTAGATCAAAAACTCACCCCTCTCCTCAAAGAAAACATTTTTTAGAGAGAGGTACAAAGAATTTGGAAACTATGATAGAGTCAAAAAGACGAGAAGAGGAGGACAAAAGTGGAAGAAAAAGAGGTCTGAGAGAATGGGAAGGATTTCCACAGAGAACTCGGAGGAGGCAAAAATACTAGACTCAGAGGATTCCTTAAGAATAATTAATCTTTCAGATCATTCTCTAAGTAGACCTCAAATTGATATACTATCTAAGGGACTATCTTTCTCCCCCATGGCCAAAATGGATAGATTTGAGATAGAAAAAGATTTAAATCTCTTTGTAAGGAAATTATTACTATATAAGTTTTTCAAACAAGGGAATGAAGACATGTATAATGCCATGGAAACAGCTAATAAGATATCTAAAATTGAAGATGTAAGCATGAATGAAGAGGAACTCATATTAAATGTACAGGAATCTGAAGCATTATTAGCATTGGAAGAATTACAAATGGAAACTCTAAATGTAGATCCATTACCTCCAAAAATAGATAAAACTAAAACTCTAAAGAAAAAATCCACTTTCTGTCCTAATGTCTCTATCCTTCCGGAAGCTACAACTTTCTTGGAATTGGTCTCAAGAGATCTGAATGTATTATTACAAAAACAGAGTAGCCATTAATGAGATGAAAAAATGGACAGATGTAATTTTTAAACCCTCGGATAAGGGAGGGAACATCGTCATTTGGCCCATTAAAGAATACAAAGCAGAGGTGTATAGACAATTGAATGACGTAAAATGTTATAGGAAATTACCATCTAATCCTTCCAGTTTTCTTCTCAAAAACTATCAAGACTTAATTAGAAGTGCTTTCGATAATGGTACAATATCCAAAAGAGATTATGATTTTCTGTGGGTAGAGAACCCGAGAATATCAACGTTCTATATTCTACCCAAAATTCATAAGAGCGACAAGAAGCCACCAGGAAGACCCTTAGTCTCGGGGATAGGCAATTTAACAGAAAAGGCGAGCACTTATATCAATAATCAATTAAGGGATTTTGTATACACATTACCCTCCTATATCCGGGATTCCATGGATATAATTGGGAAAATACAAAACATAACTGTAAAAGAACATACCTGGCTATGTACCTGTGATATAGAAGGACTCTATAGTAGCATTGAACATCATGTAGGACTACAGGCAGTCCGCCATTTTCTGGAAATGAGAATTCAATCTGACCAAAATAATTTTATTTTGGACCTGTTAAAATTCATTTTGGAAAATAATTATTTTACATTTGACGGACGATTTTTCCTGCAGATACGTGGCACGGCAATGGGGACAACATGTGTCCCCACTTATGCCAACATCTATTTGGGATGGTGGGAGAGAGAGGTTGTTTTTGTTGAGGAAAATGAGAAATTTACGAAATACATAACCGCATGGTTTAGATTCATTGACGACATCTTTCTGATCTGGGAAGGACAGAAAGATCTGTTTGTTGAATTTATGAATCATTTAAATATAAATGAAATCAACCTAAAATTAACTTTTGAGATGAATATGGAGAGAATCAACTTTTTGGATCTGACCATTCTTGTTACAGGGAATAATGAACTCACTACAGATATTTTTCGAAAGACAACAGCAACTAATAGTCTCCTTTATGCAACAAGCTCTCACCTACCCTCCACTATAAGAGGGGTCCCAAAAGGGGAATATTTGAGAACTAAACGGAATTGTGACCATTTAGAAATTTTTGAAAGAAGAGCAAAAGAACTAAAGAAGAGACTACAACAGAGAGGCTATAGCAACAAACTTCTAAAAAGATCATATAAAGAGACCAAGGGGATAAATAGGGATCAATTAATTTTCCCTCAAAGAAAAATTCAATCCACCGATGATAGAGTGAGGTTTGTTGGCAGTTTTAATAGCCAGTGGAGAGAGATACAAAACATCTTGCAGGAACATAGTCACATATTAAAACTTGATCCTGATATACGAGAAGTCTTGGGGGATAAGATACCTATGAGTGGGAGACGATCTAAGAATCTCAAGGATCTATTAATTCGAAGCCATTTTGATGACAAAACTGAGATCCAACTAACTACCGAAAAAATCACAGGCTGTTACACCTGTGGGAGATGCAAGGCTTGTAAATTTGTCAAAAAAACCTAAAAATTTTACTGATCGATATGATATCGATATGATATCGATATGATAACATCCACTATATACAATCTTTCATAAATTGTGAAACCAAAGGGACAATTTACTGTCTGACATGCACCTGTGGAACAAAATACATAGGTATGACGAGCAGACCTCTAAAGCAGAGATTATTGGAGCATATAGGCAACATCAGAAATGCTGAACAAGACGTAAAAAAATTAAGAAAATTAACAACAGTGGCAAAACATTTTTTGAGAAAACATCAGTGATCCTAGCCACTTATCAGCATTTGGTATGGAACACGTCAAATTGGGAATTAGGGGTGGTGATCTTAAACAGGAATTATTAAAAAGAGAAGCAAGAATGATCTTCCTGATGGATACATTACAACCAAAAGGTTTAAATGAAAATACAAACTACACTGTATTTCTATAAACAATTACTCATCTTGGGAGTGTCTTTTATGGACGATTTATGGGGAAGACTTGTGGTATTATGTGGAACCTATATATTGAAAAGAATAATAATAAAAAACAAAAAATAAAATAAAATAAACAATAATAAAAATAAAAATAATATAAAAACAAAAAATAATAAAAAATAAAACACAAATAATAAAGAACATAAAACACAAAAAATAATTAATAAAGCACAATTATGTCTTAATTAAATAAAATTATATTTAAGTGTTCTAGGTTTGCACATATCACGTAATAGTCTGGTTATTATAATATTTTAATCAGTTAGTCAGTTTTTATTATTAACCAGATATCACACAAATTGTACTATACAATTAGGAGCACCTATCATAAAGGTTAATTTTATTAGGAGATATTTATCATAAACTTTACATAGTATTTATGCACTTATATACTGTTCCCTCTTTTTTTTACAGAATTCTTAACTATTATTATTATTTTTGGAGCACTTTTGAATATCTCCTATTTATTTAATTTATTTTAGTTTATAATATCTCAACAACAAAACACATTTAATTTATTTAATCCAATGTATCACTTACACGAATATATTCACTGTGGTTAATATATAATCAAGATTCAATGCCATAATGATATATAGACTTTTATGTGTCATATCTGGGACAATAACCATCATCTGTTTATCCCCATTAGTCTATTTTCTACATGCTATATGTATTTTTCTTCCCCCTTCCCCCTTTTAAACAAATAAATATAATAAATATAAGTAAACTTTATCCATTAAACTGAGGATCGCAATGCCAACAAGGACCCTGTTCCCTAAATTTCCATTTATGTAGTTACCTAATATGTCTAATAAAATGCCCAATAGGAATAATATTTTCTATTAGCTCTGCATCGCGAAATAGAACTGTTATATGTATTTCTTATAGGTATGTGGTCTTTATTGGATACAATATTTTACCTGCTTTCCATACATGTTTGACTTTGTTGTCATTTTATTTTTCCTTTCTACCAGATCGGAATAGTATTTAATCTTTGACAAAATATCTGAGACATAGTAACCAATCAGGGAACTTCCCGTTTCCGTCTTTGAAGCCCTGATTGGTCATGTTTTATTTAAAAAACCCCGCCAAATGGATAAACGGGTTAGCCGTGAACAAGCTATATCAGCGAAACGCGCGTTGGTTTCACTGATTGTCCTTTTCTAAATGTCCAGTTTATATTAAAAAGTAGCTTTATTCCTAGATTCAGAACCATTAGATACTTATACTTAACAAAAGCAGCAATATTTCAGAGTACTCGCAATGACTTATGTATGTGCCGCTAAAAGAGCATAATTCGCAATATGTACTCACGATCTATTAATGGGAACTGAATAAGACAGACCGTGGTGATTAGCATGATCTGTCCGTTTATATAAGCATAAAATTAATAATGAGGATATGCATGTACGATCTGTCTCAGAAGACTTTAGGAGACAAATCGTTTTGAGAACACACCTGGTGACAGATATATAATGTCATACATTACAATCATCAGATAATCATTGTGTGTACTCACGATCTATTCTATTAATTTGGATGAGATAAACTTTGTAAACAATGTTTTGTTACATGGTCACAATATTATAAACACTATGTGACAAGATTCACGGAAAAGTGTAATAACTTATACACGGAGTGAATCAGTAAATATTTGATACAGGAACAATACCTGGATCTTATACACATTATCCTTTATACTTGTTTGCTCATTCAATTACGAATGTGATCATTATCAATACGATCACAGCAATATTATCTCCTCGCATTCACCGGCTTATTGTATGTAGTGTGCAAAATATTTAATGAACTTAATGGGGACGATTGGAATAACAATTAGATCAACTAATTACGGAGAATTTTAAGTGGTTTGACTAATCCTATCTGACCTTATAATTGTTTAAAAATTTATCATGATATGAATTGCCAACTCATGCATACAATTAAAGTTAATCTGACTCCAATACCCCGGGACGAACTTTGAATACGATATTGTCCTTTTAGAAGTTCTATTTCAGACTCTGAAGGAAGCGTATATTTAATCTCTATTATATGAGCAGGAATAACGTCCTTGGTGGTATATGTGGTTTTTGAATCTAGAGAATTTAGGATATAAGCTACTCGATACACTCCTACGGAATAACATTGCTTTTACCCGTAGGAGGTAATAATTTTGAGACTAATTTAGGGACAATCCTTTATTTTAATTACTTTAATTTTAAAAAAATGTAAAACTTTGTATCTATATTTCGCTGTAATTTTACTAAGCAACAATTAAAAGTTATATTTTAACAATTGGATATCTTACACAATTCCCATTCCATGGTTGTGAACAGTGCATCTCAATCAAACCCTTTCTTTTCTGTCCTCTTATCACTCAAGTCTTGTCCATGGGCTATGATGCACCCCTCGCTCAATAAGGAATTATAATTATGAAACTATAATTTAATTAATTTACATAATCTTAGAGGGTATTTCTTCACTCCATACATTTGGTGCGACCACATCCACCTCCCTTATCCCTACTTTAGATCCAGTGTGAAATGTAAGGAGTAGTGGGACGCAATGTGTATAATCCCAGTGGGCTTTTGGGTTGTCTTCCCTTTATATCAAAAGGTGTTTTCAAGAAACTGGTGCCATAAGTGGTGCTACAGGTGTCTTAGATGTGTCATTGTCCAATTGCATTTCAGCAGGAGTCCCATAATAATGATAAATATCAAACAGTTTGATTTTAGTCAGTTGATTTGCTTTCTTTATAGGGGTTCATTACATCAAACCACTGTACGTGTCCACTGCTGTGGTACAAGGCTTCAAACCTCCAATGCTGGCTGGCCTAATGTAGTCTACTTGCCAAACTTGTGCAGCAGTTTCCGGTCTGTATATTTAACTGTACTAAGTGGTGTTTTGGCCACAATGTAGTATCTGCACAATTTTGGGCACTGTGCAATGATATATTTTACAATCAACAAGGTTGCTGAATTTCAATGTGGCCACTGGTAAATTTGCTGTATCCCTCAATGTCCATTTTGTTCATGTGTCCATTGCACTATCGTTTCTGAGCTCCAGGAAACACAAGAGCCAACTTCTGGACTCTGTTAACTTCTTCAGCCATATTGCTATTGGCATCCTGAGTGTGAGAGTCTACATGTCTCACTTGAATCTTCCTCTTGTGACATTGGGCCTGATTGATGTTCATAATAAAAGGCAGTAGAATTATCTTCAAAATGGACAAATATATTAAACGTGTCTTGTAATTAAGCCCAGATGATAGATAAATAAATGGTGCCTAAAAAACACTTATAAATTAAATGGTATTAAAATAACCCTCAAAGGGTGCTGCTTCCTGTAGTATATAATCGCAATAACTAGAGGAAAAGGAAAGAAAGATACTACCTAGGGAAGACACACCTAAAATGTGGGACAGATATGTCAAATAATCCATATTCTTAATCCATAACGCTCCTAATGAGGGATTAAAAAAACTACAACACACATAAAAAACAAATTTTATTGATATGTATTAAAACATGAAATATAAAAAGCAAAATATAAAAAATTTGGAGTATGGAACAAGCAATATTATAATATTGTGTTGTGTATTATGATATGAAACATAAATAAAATATATATCACAATTATATGGAAATTATTAATTTCTATAATTCTTCACCAGCTTCACATTTATTGTGATATAATTATACAATTATTTATTGTTATATAATATATAACCCCCATCTCCTCCCTTTAGCTCATCCTCCCTTCTCTCCTCTTGCCTCAACTGGCTCCTCTTGTGCCTGGTCTGTTTACCCTCCCTTAGGATGTAAGCTCGTATGAGCAGGGCCCCCTCCCCTCCTGTCTCCATACCTGTTCTTCCGCTCCGTCTTTACTGCTTATGACTGGCCGGAGTTTCTGAAGTATTGGTACTTTTTGTTCATTGTTCTGTATGGTTTTACCCTGTATAGTCTACTGTTAGTACTGTGTGCGGCGCTGCGGATACCTTGTGGCGCCTAACAAATAAAGGATAATAATAATAATATACCACATAGGTGTTTATATTAATTTATTTCATATTTGAACATATTATTATAAAATGGGATAACAATATATTATACAATTTTTATTGTATGTTTTAAATGTCCAAGCAATAATCTATTATGTCTTTCATTTTTGAACAAAATCACAATTAAAAATTACATACAGCACATAGGATGGGATATCTATTTTTAACACTTACTTGGAGGGGTGGATTGTAGAACTATTTATATGATGTATTTAATTTAATTCCTAATTAAGATATAAAAGTTTATTCATCTTTTATTTTCCTCTTGTGAATGTATAGTAAACAATCATCATTCATGAGTCTTTTGATTTATGAATGGATGAACTAATAGACCCGATGTACTCATAGGAACACATTTCGTAGTATTTATGAAGTCTACTGTATTGGTTACATCAGAATTGACACTTTATTGGCCCTGACCAGTGTCAATCATTACGAACAAATACCCATTGGTGGATGTGTATTTAAATAGCTAGCCCGGACATTGAACAGGTTGCCTCCCAGTAGAAGCAATCAGCGAAATGTATGTCAGGTTTTAGTAAGGAAGTTCATTCCTCAAGCTTAATAGTTAGGCTCTTCTCTTATAATTCAGGAAGGTAGATTTCATCGCCTACTCTGAAATTAATGTCCGTGATCTGCCTAAAATGAGATGCGTCTCACGTGAATGTTGTTTTAGGGCTGGGGTGTCCAACCTTTTAGCTTCCCTGGGCCACATTGGAAGATGACGAGTTGGTTTGGGCCGCACATAAGATACACTAACAATAACGATAGCTGATCATCCAAAAACCATAGAAAACATAGTTAACATATACATGTGAGAAAAAAAGTGATATAGATTACCGTATTTTTCGCTCCATAAGACGCACTTTTTCCCCCCAAAAAAGTGGGGGGAAAAGTGTGTGCGTCTTATGGAGCGAATACCGCTGGCAAGAAAGAAACAAACTTACACTTGCAGTGTGGAGAAGCGAGTCCCGGCCAGGCTGCAGTTCCCCCTGATCGTCCGTCCCTCCGCCTATCTGTGAGGACCTAGCTATCACATGGAACGGCATCTGTCATGTGGTGCACATCCCATGTGATAGCTAGGTCCTCACAGATAGGCGGAGGGACGGACGATCAGAAGGATCCAAAGTGCTGAAGACATTGCGCGCAGAGGGAATAAGGTAAGTTATCAATATCGTGTGTGTGTATGTGTGTGCGCTGGAGTAGGAGAGGGAGAGAAGAGCAATGACTATACAGAGGAGGGAGATAAGAGCAATGAATACACAGAGGAGGGAGATAAGAGCAATGAATACACAGAGGAGGGAGATAAGAGCAATGAATACACAGAGGAGGGAGAGAAGAGCAATGAATACAGAGGAGGGAGAGAAGAGCAATGAATACACAGAGGAGGGAGAGAAGAGCAATGAATACACAGAGGGAGAGAAGAGCAATGAATATACAGAGGAGGGAGAGATGAGAAAGGGTGACTCCTCTGTGCTGCGCTCCGCAATGGATGTTGGGCGTGATGACATCACGCCCGACATTCACTGCGAACACCTCCGAGGAGGAGACAAGGGAGGGAGCCGGAGTACCAGCTGATGTGACCGCGTGACCGCAAGGTAAGTATTTTCTTTTCTTTGTTTTGCAGGATCTTTTTTTTCCAATAACAGTGCTGCCCCCTTGCCAAAACCAAAACTCCTTCTGGGCCACATTTACAGGCATGTTTTAGGGAATACTTTCTATACTGACTGACTGAGTCAGATCAATTGTGAAACACAGACCTCCATTATTAAAATTACTTATATTAAGAAGTCCGTACTGTGAACTTCATCTGTTCTTATGCTTTCATCACATACTTATGATACACCAACCCGCAACTTGTGATGGAGCCTGTATATGTCCAATCGATAATTAAGTTCACATACCCCACAATTACTAACTGGGGGATACTATCAAGGTGCTGCATGATATAGGTTATTAGACCACTCAGGAATAATCTTCATAAGTACAGTAGATTGCTTACAGGCGGGGGTGATTACTGATTGAAGATCGGATTGATATCCTTATACCCGCAACTTGTGATGGACCTATATATTTTTGACTAATTATTTAGTTCATATACCCCATAATTGTTAACTGGGAGATATCACTAAGGTCCCGATATATACGATTTGGGTTATTAGATCATTCAGGAATGACCTTTATTAGCATAGTAGATCATTCACCGGTGGGATGATTACTGACCGAATAGCAAAGACCGAATCGATATCTTTATTAGATACAATATGAATTTATTTTGGATTAACCAGTGATTGTATCAATATTCATAATAGCAACTTTACCCAGGACTTCATTCTGGTATTATTTTTGAGGTCTCATAGCACTATCCCGACCAATCTTTATTATGATTTTATATAATGTACATAATGCTTTATATTACATTCCTATAACTAACTACACTAGGAATGGAGCCTTGTGAATTACATTTTGGTATACGCTTAATATATCTAAGCTTGTTCCATACTTTGAATTCTTTATATTTCACTTTTTATATTTCATGTTTTAATACATATCAATAAAATTTGTTTTTTATGTGTGTTGTAGTTTTTTTCAAATCCATCATTAGGCGCATTATGGATTAAGAAAGGGTCCTTATTGTCACGAGCCGCGGCGGTACACCGCATCCTGGCATGAGGTAGCAGCCAAGCACGTGCATTAGTTACAAAGCACTAATCTTTGTGGCATAGAGTAGGAGGGCGTAGGGACATCTTCCAACGCAGGGGGAGCTCTCGCATGATTATAATCTGTCATTTATATTTTCATACATGTTCCTGGTTTATGATATGACCTATGCTAGTTCTAAGCTAGTAATTAATTAGCAGCCTCATGATTGGTAGCCCTGTCCTCCTCCTTTCTGATTTGTCCATTAAAGTACTGGGCCTCACTGCCAGTTATAGTCCCTGCTTGCTAGCATACTTCTCCTGCTGCTGTTGTTGTACTTGCTGCCTTCTGTGTTACCGTTGCTGACCCCTGGCCTGGATTTTGACATTGCTGATTTGCTTGTGACCCTGACCCCTGGCTTGAATACTGACTTCGCTGATTTGCTCCTGACCCTGAAACCTTTGCCTGGATACCTGATTCCTCCTCCTTGTAATACCTGCGCTACGATCTCAGGTTATCAGCTCCTACTACTAGAGTACAAGACCTGGGGGCATCCAGGTACATGTGAGCGTGGTTCTAGGAGTTGATACCTGGGGTGTGAGCTGTAACACTTATTTGACGTATCTATCCCACATTTTAGTTGTGCCTTCCCTAGGAAATATCTGTCTTTCCTTTCCCTCTGATTGATGTTCATGTATATCCATTTGTGTAACATTTCTTGCATGAAGTAGCTATGCATATGCCCATAAGTGTACATTATGTCAATAAACGCAATTGCGTGCAATTCATGTCCGCATGTAACCGACACTTACGACTCTACGACTTGAGAGGTGGAACAGGGAGGGAATAGACAGACTAACATAACCCATGTACAGTAAAGGGGTGCTCTGATGCAGATGCAGCCGATTGAAGTACTGTGTTAGTTTTTACTACACTTGTTTTGCACCCACTACAGGACAGGTATAAATACCAACTGATAGTGATGACTGACACAGCATAGTTTTTGAATTAAACAGTAAATGTATGCGTACCAGTAGCTATCACAGAACGATTGTATGCAACTAAAATATACTATATAAGCACACTGCATTGATATAAGTATTGATTAAGTAATTTGTGTAAAGAAATCTAAACAAATAAAATTAAATTTGAAAATAAATATTTATATAAATTATTATACTGCTAAGAGTTGCTATTTTATTTTATGATCAAAGAAAAATTGCATGCATTCTTTTATTGTAAAAGATTAGGCATCCAAGTTGACAGTCCTTTGAAGAATGCCCAGCTGTCCATAAACAAGATGAGAGGACCCATGGTGTGTACATTCGATGTCATCCATGCAGTATGCTACTCAGCATATTGGCTGGAGTATCCAGTCCATATATGCTGCAGAATAGTCTGACTGACTGGTCGATAGCCACTTGCAGCCCACAGTCTCCCTTTTCATAAAGGTTGTAGAACCATCAGTGAATCAGGCAATACTTTATTCTTCTTCGGAGAGCTGATCTCAGCTCCTTGCTTCAGTCACAGGTGATCCTTGTAGTTGAATTATGGGTATTTCTGTTACCTCACTTTTGAAGTCTAGCAATCCTGCCAATGTTTGAATCATCTGGCCTGCTTCTTTGGCTTGTAATCCACCTCTCTCTTGTAGTTACCATTTCCATTTTTGAAGTATCTGTTCCGCGCTGTATGGATTCTGGCTTCCAATCCTTCTTGCCTCAATCAACCAGCAATTGTAAGATCTGTGTGTCTGGTGACAGAAGCTGTTCTAGTAGTAGCCTCAACAAGTCTTAAAGCAGTATATGCTGTTAACAGTTTCTTTTCCAAAGAACTTGTGTTGAGCTGCAGAGAACTGCTCAGACCAAAAACAGATTGATATTCTCCTGCATATTTCTGCCATAGTCCCCATAACAATTTATGATCAGTTACAACAATATCTATCAAAGGCCCGAATGTATAATGTTGAGTCACAGCAGTCTCTGCAGCTTGAAAAGCTTTTGTTCCTTTGTCCAAACAAACACACTTTTTTTCCTGGTGATGCAGTAAATGGTCCCTGAAATCCAAACAACCCCAAAACCTGTTGTGGCTCCTTTACATCCGCAGGGGCACTGAGTGCTGCAAAAGAGTCTCTAACTGAGGCAATGGGAATGGAAAAGAAAGGTTTTTCTAAATGTAGTTCAGCAGCAGCCAAAGGTGGGGCAACTTTATTTAATGCTCTCTAGTTGATAGCAATCCACCATGATCCATTAGGATTATTTACAGGCCAGACCAGAACATAAAAGGGGCTTATAGCATGTCTAACCATCGGCTTTCAGAAATAATTGAATAGTGTTTGATATCGCTTTGTCCAGTCCATGTATGGTGTATCACTTCAAATTCATGGGCCTGTCTGTTCAAATGAATGTGTATGGTGAAAACTGTAACCAAAGTAAGACAACAATGATACCAAGTACAATTTCCACAACAATCAATATAAATTCCCACTGCAAAATATCATACAGTATTTCATTGAAGCACAAAATTATTTTGTTTGCTAGGTTTCAGTGAAATAATAAAATGACAACAACCGTTTTAAAGTTATTTATTAAAAGACAGTAAGTAATATATACACAAAAAAACAGCGTTGAGTAAGTAATATATACTTAGCTTCCGATCAATGAATGGTTAAATGATGTTACAGATGGCAGATTCAGGGACCCAGAGTTTCTATACACAAGATTCTGACAAAAGCAATCAGCAAGTCTATCCAGAACAGGGCACGTCTTGAATTGAGGTTTACTCCATGTTAGCAACTTACCTGCTCCTGTGCTGCTGATTCCTCTGTCTCTGTGTACAGGTCAGCACTTCCTGGTTTGGGCGGACACATGATTGTCGCTGGGAGGCAGCATATGCATCTGCAGGGGATATAAGGCTCACCTTGACACTGCAGCTGTGTCAGAACAACAAGTTACCACTTGGCGTCTGGCTCTCCCTGTGTATCCTTGTGCTGCTTTCTGGTGTTTCTCTGTGTATGACGGTTTGGCTTGTTAGACCTCTGCTTCTCGACATCCGCTCTGTTGCCAGTGCTCCTGTGTATCTGACCCAGCTATCCATACGGACTACTCTGCTGTCTGTGCTCCAGTGTATCCGATCCAGCAATCCATACTGACTACTCTGCTGACTGTGCTCCAGTGTCTCTAGCTCGACTATACATATTGACCACTCCGCTGTCTGAGCGCCAGTGTATCCGACCCGGCGACTCTCCTGAGTGCTGTTTCTTCAGTATGTCCGACCCAGTGTTCCACTGATTACAGCTTAGGATTCTTCTATGTGTGCTGTACCACTTCAGCTAACTAAATCCTGTTTTGCCTTGCTGTACTATACTACCGCTACTGCTCTCCCTGGTTCAGCCTGATCTCTTACCACCCTTCTTTCACTTATACCGTCAGTGGGCTAACCTAAGCAAAATCCATCCTGGCGGTTCTTGGTGAAGACGGGGAGTTCACTAGGCTCCGCGTCTTGGAAAGGCCAGCGTTAACACTGACTGATAGAAATCTCCTGAGAGATGTAACAATCCACCAACGCAGGGAATTCTATATAGAGCACAGCAGTAAGCTTGCACAGTAATAAGTGTCACTTTCTCAGCACTAATGTCACGGGCACTAGGAGTCTTTACCCAGGGATCACCAGGTGGTAAGCTTACCAGAGCAATGTAGATGGTAATAGTGTACTCTGGTAGCAGGGTGATCACGGAACAGGCAATAGTAGATGATGAGATGCTCAGGAAAGTCTATGACTAGCAGCACTGGTAATATGGAGGTGATAATACACGAGGAACTGTATGGACAAGGGCAAGTGGAGGTAGTCAGTGGTCTGCGTTAGCAAGTTGTGCCACTGCTATAGTGAGGAGGAATGTCCAACAGAAACGAGGAGGTGATGAGAGTCAGCGGTCTGCGGATAGCAAGTGGTACCGCTGTCTGAGTGAAGGAATGGAATCCAAGTGGAGGTATCCGGGAAGTCAGTGGTCTGCGGTAGCAAGTTGTACCACTGCTATGTGAGAGGAATGGAACAGGTGATACTGGAACGGGAATCAGTGGTCTGCCTTCAGCAAGTTGTACTACTGAAAATATATGTGAGGAGGTGTACGGGGAGAGACTGCAACACAGGATGTACACGGGCACATTAAACACGATCCACAGTAATATGCACAATATATATAAATGACTGAACAGGTCTGCAAATGTAGGAAGTCTCTGAAGTAGTCCAGCACAAGGTAACACAGTCAATAATGGCAAAAGCCTCAGCGGATTGCAGACTCCAGAGGAGAACCAACACAGTCCAGCAAGATATGCAATACACCAGCACAGTCAATGAGAAGTATGCATACCGTGGTTCAGAAGGCAGTCAGAAAGGAGTGCAGTGATACCTAGGCGGCAGGAGGCCGTCAGGATGAGAAGTCCCTGGATGTAAGAAGCAGGAGTCTAGTAGGTGCATCGCACAGGTAAGTAGACCAGGGGAACCAGGAAGGCGTGGAGAGCGGATCAGCAGTAGATGGACGATAGGACTGGCAGCGGCAGCGGGACTCTGCGAACCCACGGGAGAGATGAGATGACGCTGAGGTGCACAGGAGCAGCGGGTAGAAATCAGTTAGCAGTCGCGATGATGAACTCAGGCGAGTTGCCGGCTGGAGGCTGTAGTGCACGGAGGCAGCGGATAGGAATCTGCTCACAGTCACGATGATGAACACAGACGAGTTGCCAGCTGGAGGCTGTAGTGCACGGAGGCAGCGGATAGGAATCTGCTCACAGTCACGATGATGAACACAGGCGAGTTGCCAGCTGGAGGCTGTAGTGCACGGAGGCAGCAGCTAGGAATCTGCTCACAGTCACGATGACGAACACAGGCGAGTTGCCAGCTGGAGGCTGTAGTGCACGGAGGCAGCGGATAGGAATCAGCTCACAGACTTGATGATGAACAGGTGAGTGAATAAGGAGAGAAGGCTGTAGTGCACGGAGGCAGTGGATAGGAATCAGCAAACAGTCACTATGGAATATAATAGCATTGGAGTGGTATAGGAGGCTGTAGTGCACGGAGGCAGCGGATAGGAATCAGCAAACAGTCACTATGGAATATAATAGCGTTGGAGTGGTATAGGAGGCTGTAGTGCACGGAGGCAGCGGATAGGAATAGCAAACAGTCACTATGGAATATAATAGCGTTGAAGTGGTATAGGAGACTGTAGTGCACGGAGGCAGCGGATAGGAATCAGCTCACAGTCACGATGATACAGTTGATGGTAGAAGTGGTATGGGAACCACAGTAGTAGAAGTGGTTAGGAAACCACAGAGGTAGGAGTGGTTTGGAAACCACAGGAATCAGCAGCGCTGAATACACGAGGAAACACCTTCAGAGGCTCATGGGGAATGAGACTCCAAGATCAGGCAACGTGGTGTTGACCACAGGTGCTTAATATAGGGAGTGTTGCCTGATCTGCCAATTGAGTTAAAGGGACATACACTGAAGTATGGGAAAGGGCTGCGCATGCGCAGACCCTCAGGATGGAGGACGGCCACGGTTCCTAAATGTCCGGGAAGAGGCACTCACGGTCCGGTGAGTGACAGTACCCCCCCTTTTAAAGGTGGGCACAGAACGCCTGGAACCGGGCTTGTCCGGATTTTTGGAATAAAACTTCTTCAAAAGGGCAGGAGCATTAAGATCTTCAGCTTTGATCCAAGAGCGCTCCTCAGGACCAAAGCCCTTCCAATGAACGAGGAAACGGAGTACTCCTCGCGAAATTTTTGCGTCTAATACCTCAGTAATTTCGAAATCCTCCTCCTGATGAACTTGAACTGGCTGCGGAGCTGAGGGAGGTTTTGAAAAACGGTTGATAATAAGAGGCTTGAGTAAGGACACGTGGAAGGCATTAGAAATCCGAAGATTCTTAGGAAGAAGAAGTTTCACACATACTGGATTGATTACTTGAATGATCCTATATGGACCAATAAAACGAGGGGCGAATTTCATAGATGGGACCTTCAAACGAATGTTTTTAGTAGATAACCAGACACGATCTCCAATTTTTAGTGGTGGAATAGCCCGCCTCTTCTTATCTGCGAAAGATTTATATTTGATAGATGTTTTCTTCAAACAGGTTTTGACCTGAGACCAGATATTTTTAAAGGTCTGACAAACAGTCACCACAGCAGGAACTTGGGTGGGCGGGAGGGCAGGAAATTCCGGAAAAGACGGATGGTGACCGTAGACCACAAAAAATGGAGTTTTGGATGATGACTCATGGTACATGTTGTTATGGGCGAATTCGGCCCAAGGAAGCAACTCTACCCAGTTGTCTTGATTGGCTGAAGAGAACATCCTTATAAAAGTCTCAAGATCTTGATTGACACGCTCAGTCTGTCCGTTAGATTGCGGATGGTAAGAAGATGAGAGTGCTAATCGTATGCCCAAGGTTTTACAAAGGGCTCGCCAGAATCTGGAAACGAATTGTACTCCTCTATCTGACACAATCTCAGACGGACATCCATGGATGCGGAAGATCTCTTTAATGAAATGTTCAGCCAGGATAGACGAGGAAGGCAAACCAGACAGAGGGACGAAATGAGCCATCTTCGAAAATCTGTCCACCACCACCCAAATAGTGTTATGATTCTTACTAGGTGGTAAGTCAGTAACGAAATCCATACTAATATGGGTCCATGGTTTGGACGGAATGGGTAGTGGTCGCAGCAACCCTGCTGGAGTTCTGCGGGAAGATTTGAATTGGGAACATAATTCACAGGAGGCAATGAACTCTTTGACGTCTCTCCTCATTGAAGGCCACCAGTAACTTCGAGAGAGCATCTCAAAGGTCTTGTGTTCACCGGCGTGTCCAGAAAAACGAGAGGCATGGAACCACGAAAGAATTTTCCTCCTTAGAGTAGGAGGCACGAGAGTCTTCCCAAATGGTAGCGTTTTGGTAGATGAAGCAGCCAGCGAGATACATTTGGGATCTAAGATGGTATGGTTGGAAACCTCTTCTACATCAGAGGACGTCACAAAAGCTCTAGATAAAGCGTCAGCTTTTTTGTTCTTGGCAGCTGGTTTGAAGGTTATTATTAATTCGAAACGGGAAAAGAAAAGAGACCATCTTGCTTGGCGAGGGTTCAAGCATTGGGCAGACTGGAGGTATGACAAGTTCTTATGATCCGTGAAGATCGTCACTGGATGGCGAGCTCCTTCCAATAGGTATCTCCACTCCTCTAATGCAGCTTTGATAGCCAGTAACTCCTTGTCCCCGATAGTATAATTCTTCTCTGCGGGCAGAAGACCCCGAGAATAGAAGGCACAAGGATGGAATTTTTGCTGTTTAGAGCGTTGGGAGAGAATAGCTCCCAAGCCCACATTAGAGGCATCTACTTCTAGAAAGAAGGGGAGTGTCACATCAGGCTGTCGAAGGATTGGAGCCGAAGAGAAGGACTCTTTGAGTGTTTGAAAGGCTTGAGAAGCCTCAGGCGACCATTGCTTAGGATTAGCCCCTTTTCGAGTCAGGGCCACAATAGGAGATGCAATGGAAGAAAAGTCTTGAATGAAGCGTCTATAGTAATTGGCAAAACCTAAAAAACGCTGAATAGCACGAAGAGTAGTTGGCTGGGGCCAATGTAGTACAGCATTCACCTTGTCTGGATCCATCTTCAGGCCAACTCCGGAAACTATATACCCCAAGAATGGAATCTGGGGTAATTCGAATGAACATTTTTCTAATTTACAGAACAATGAATTTTTTCGTAGCCTGGAGAGGACTTCTGCCACATGTTGGTGGTGAGAAGGCAGGTCCTGGGAAAAGATCAATATGTCGTCCAGGTAGACGACGACACATACATATAATAAGTCCCGAAAGATCTCATTAATGAAGCCTTGAAAAACAGCGGGGGCATTACACAGCCCGAAAGGCATTACCAGATATTCGTAATGCCCGTCTCTGGTGTTAAACGCTGTCTTCCATTCGTCACCGGAACGGATTCTGATTAAATTGTAGGCACCACGAAGATCCAACTTAGTGAAAATACGGGCTCCCTTGATGCGATCGAATAGCTCAGTGATCAGCGGAATGGGGTACCGATTCTTGATCGTAATGGCGTTGAGTCCACGAAAATCTATACAAGGGCGTAATGATCCATCCTTCTTTTTGACGAAGAAGAACCCAGCTCCAGCGGGAGAGGTGGAAGGTCGAATAAACCCACGCTGGAGGTTCTCCTGTATATACTCAGATGTAGCTTGAGTCTCAGGTAACGAGAGTGGATAGACCCGGCCCCTGGGGGGAGTCTTGCCAGGTAGAAGGTCGATCGGACAATCCCAAGAACGATGAGGAGGAAGACGTTCAGACTGAGCTTTATCAAACACATCGGTAAATGAAGCATATTGAGGAGGGAGACCCGGTGAGGTAGATGAGATGGAAGATTGCTGTACTTTGAGAGGAATGACTTGGGAAAGGCAACGATGGTGACATTCAGACCCCCAAGACGTGACTTGAGGGGTGCGCCAGTCAATCTGGGGAGAGTGACACTGAAGCCATGGAAGGCCTAAGACAATCGGACTTGTCGTAACAGGAAGGATTAAAAACGATATTACTTCATGATGCAGAGCACCAATCTGAAGTGTCACTGGAGACGTACTCTGAGTGATGAGACCGTTGATGAGACGTGAGCCATCTATAGCCGTCACAGTAATGGGTGTTTTTAAGGTAATCACTGGTAGAGACCATTGATTTACTAATGATTTGGAAAAAAAATTTCCTGCTGCTCCGGAATCAATTAATGCCTGTGACTCAAAGGTTTTGGTAGCAGAGGAAATCGTAACATCAAAAGCGCAGACTTTAGATTTCAAGGAAGATGGAGAGGACTCCAGGGACCCTAACTTCACCTCTCCAGAACTAGTTAGGGCCTGGCATTTCCCGATCTCTTAGGGCAGGAGCTGAGAATATGAGTGGAATCAGCACAATAGATACAGAGTCCATTCTTTACTCTTCGTTTTCTCTCCTCGGAAGATAATTTGGAACGTCCTATCTCCATGGGAATCACAGAGGGTGAAACTGGACGAAATTGAGGGTTAGAACGAAGAGGTGCTTTAGCAGAAGTTGTTTTCTCAGCCTCTCTTTCACGAAATCTCATATCAACACGATGGCATAGAGAGATCAAATCTTCAAGTGATGAAGGAAGCTCTTGAGTAGTCAGTGCATCTTTAATTTTATCGGAGAGCCCCTGCCAGAAGGCGGCAACTAGGGCTTCAGTGTTCCACTGAAGTTCAGAGGCTAATATCCTAAATTGAATGACGTACTGGCCTACTGTATGAGATCCTTGTCGTAGGCGGAGGATGCTGGAAGCAGCGGAGGTCACACGACCTGGTTCATCGAACACACTTCGAAATGTAGAAATGAATTTGGCACTATCTTGCAATATAGGGTCATTTCTCTCCCACAGAGGGGAGGCCCAAGCCAGGGCTTGTCCTGAAAACAAAGAGATAAGATAGGCCACTCTGGAACGATGGGTAGAAAAATTTTGAGGTTGGAGCTCAAAATGGACTGAACATTGATTAAGGAAACCCCTACAAGTTTTGGGGTCTCCATCGTACTTTGACGGAGTAGGCAGGTGAAGCGTGGAAGCTGTAGACACCTGGGATGGCACTGGGGAAACAGAGGAAAGCACAGAAGCCTCAGGAGTAGCTGTCACAGTCTGTCCAGATGTTCCTTGGGAAGTTAATGACTGATAACACTGAAGTAACAGCTGTTGGCGGGCATCCTGTTGCTCCACACGGACGACCAGATGCTGCAGCATCTCTTTGGCGGTAGGTTCCGTATCTGGGTCTGTCATGGCCTGATCTTACTGTCACGGGCACTAGGAGTCTTTACCCAGGGATCACCAGGTGGTAAGCTTACCAGAGCAATGTAGATGGTAATAGTGTACTCTGGTAGCAGGGTGATCACGGAACAGGCAATAGTAGATGATGAGATGCTCAGGAAAGTCTATGACTAGCAGCACTGGTAATATGGAGGTGATAATACACGAGGAACTGTATGGACAAGGGCAAGTGGAGGTAGTCAGTGGTCTGCGTTAGCAAGTTGTGCCACTGCTATAGTGAGGAGGAATGTCCAACAGAAACGAGGAGGTGATGAGAGTCAGCGGTCTGCGGATAGCAAGTGGTACCGCTGTCTGAGTGAAGGAATGGAATCCAAGTGGAGGTATCCGGGAAGTCAGTGGTCTGCGGTAGCAAGTTGTACCACTGCTATGTGAGAGGAATGGAACAGGTGATACTGGAACGGGAATCAGTGGTCTGCCTTCAGCAAGTTGTACTACTGAAAATATATGTGAGGAGGTGTACGGGGAGAGACTGCAACACAGGATGTACACGGGCACATTAAACACGATCCACAGTAATATGCACAATATATATAAATGACTGAACAGGTCTGCAAATGTAGGAAGTCTCTGAAGTAGTCCAGCACAAGGTAACACAGTCAATAATGGCAAAAGCCTCAGCGGATTGCAGACTCCAGAGGAGAACCAACACAGTCCAGCAAGATATGCAATACACCAGCACAGTCAATGAGAAGTATGCATACCGTGGTTCAGAAGGCAGTCAGAAAGGAGTGCAGTGATACCTAGGCGGCAGGAGGCCGTCAGGATGAGAAGTCCCTGGATGTAAGAAGCAGGAGTCTAGTAGGTGCAGCGCACAGGTAAGTAGACCAGGGGAACCAGGAAGGCGTGGAGAGCGGATCAGCAGTAGATGGACGATAGGACTGGCAGCGGCAGCGGGACTCTGCGAACCCACGGGAGAGATGAGATGACGCTGAGGTGCACAGGAGCAGCGGGTAGAAATCAGTTAGCAGTCGCGATGATGAACTCAGGCGAGTTGCCGGCTGGAGGCTGTAGTGCACGGAGGCAGCGGATAGGAATCTGCTCACAGTCACGATGATGAACACAGACGAGTTGCCAGCTGGAGGCTGTATTGCACGGAGGCAGCGGATAGGAATCTGCTCACAGTCACGATGATGAACACAGGCGAGTTGCCAGCTGGAGGCTGTAGTGCACGGAGGCAGCAGCTAGGAATCTGCTCACAGTCACGATGACGAACACAGGCGAGTTGCCAGCTGGAGGCTGTAGTGCACGGAGGCAGCGGATAGGAATCAGCTCACAGACTTGATGATGAACAGGTGAGTGAATAAGGAGAGAAGGCTGTAGTGCACGGAGGCAGCGGATAGGAATCAGCAAACAGTCACTATGGAATATAATAGCATTGGAGTGGTATAGGAGGCTGTAGTGCACGGAGGCAGCGGATAGGAATCAGCAAACAGTCACTATGGAATATAATAGCGTTGGAGTGGTATAGGAGGCTGTAGTGCACGGAGGCAGCGGATAGGAATAGCAAACAGTCACTATGGAATATAATAGCGTTGAAGTGGTATAGGAGACTGTAGTGCACGGAGGCAGCGGATAGGAATCAGCTCACAGTCACGATGATACAGTTGATGGTAGAAGTGGTATGGGAACCACAGTAGTAGAAGTGGTTAGGAAACCACAGAGGTAGGAGTGGTTTGGAAACCACAGGAATCAGCAGCGCTGAATACACGAGGAAACACCTTCAGAGGCTCATGGGGAATGAGACTCCAAGATCAGGCAACGTGGTGTTGACCACAGGTGCTTAATATAGGGAGTGTTGCCTGATCTGCCAGTTGAGTTAAAGGGACATACACTGAAGTATGGGAAAGGGCTGCGCATGCGCAGACCCTCAGGATGGAGGACGGCCACGGTTCCTAAATGTCCGGGAAGAGGCACTCACGGTCCGGTGAGTGACAACTAAGTGTCATTGCCAATAAACAAAACCTACTTTGTGTTTGTGGCAAACTAAACTTAGAGCTTTGTTGATAAACAACTTATTAAGCAAAACCTAAAAATGAAAACAATAGAACAATGAAAGAGTGCAGCAAATTAAAGCATACAAAATATCACAACATTCTCATTGACATCTCTGCTGCTTTCTAAACTTTTGATCCCCCTTTTCTCCTTCCCTCCATTGACCTTAAGACACAATTCTTTACAAGTTCATTTCCTACCTATCATACTGCTCCTTTAGCGTCTCTACGTCTGGCAGATCCTCCTCTCCAATCCCAATATCCGTTGGGGCTCCAGAAGGCTCTGTTCTCAGTACTCTGCTTTTCTCACTGTACACCTCTTCTCTTGGAGAACTCATTCGCTAATTCAGCATTCAGAACCACCTCTTCACTGATGAAAAATAAATACTTTCTTTTGCTTATGAAGTGAATATGAATGTTTCATTGTTCAGGTTAGCATGTGAACATGGACTCTCTTTCTTCAAAATAGAAGAACAATACTTACAGAAATTAGTATATTTATACAAAGTTGCAGCAATTACAATTTGTGTACAAGTTATATAAAAACAGGAAATTTGCTTTCAACAAAGGATATTTGCTGTTCAACACATATAAAAATTAGAGGGAGACATTTATGGACAACACAAGGAAAGGAAAGTTGTGTCTTAAACAAGATTTACTTGTTTAGCAAGGACACGGAAAGGATAAGAGACAGAAGGATATGCCTTGTACAAGGAATGTAATGTTCAGCAAACAAGGGAAAAAATTAGCTTTCTACAAATGAATTATGACATCATGTCCTTGAAATTAATTCTGCTACACAAATAAGTCATATTATATGGCCTAAAAATATATGTTCATGTATTTCTTTAATATCAGTGTTTAGAGCTTTTATTGATCACTCAAGTGTCCTGACTGATCAATACAAATTGATTCTCAACACTGACGACATCATCATCATCAGCTATTTATATGCAAATACGGGGAGAACATACAAACTCCACACTCCTGACCCCAGTGCTGTGAGGCAGAAGTGCTAACTGCTAAGCCACCATGTTGCCCCATCCAAATCTATCACCTCCCCCTTTCTATATTATCTCATATAACCAACTATCTCTCTATCCTCACATGGATGTCTCCACACTACCTAAAGCTCAACATGACCAAAACGGAGCTAATCATCTTGATTCTTCCCAGAATCACCCGCTGCCTTGGTGTCACACTTGACATTACCCACTGCTTTATTCCTCACATCCAGTCCTGTGTAGAGGTGCCCAGCAGGGGACTTAAATGATTGCTGACATCAGGATTCCGGTAAGTATTCCTTGTCTTCTGGCTCTGGACAAAAGAGAATCTATGAAGATTTGGTGTGGTCCAATGAGTGGCTGCTGTAGTGAGCCAATTCGAGCTCACCATGGACTATTTGAATTTATATTCAGCAGTTGTGAGCAGTACTGGCAGTTTGCGAACAGTGAGGCAAGAGAGAAGAGAGTAAATTTAGGCTTAGAGCATGTGCAGTAACCTAACTATGCTCAGAGCCTAGTAAAACAGGGGACACTAAAATGAGGCACTAAGCCTGTGGGTGCAATCCAGGTGCTTGGTCTGTCCACCTCATGAGATCAGCCCATGTTTAGCGAGACCATGCCCGGTCTGGAAACCACCAGTTGGGTTCCCATTTTCCTGCCCAATTGTGGAGTGATCCCTTAGAACCTAGAACCACTTACTTCTTGGTAGCTGGTATAGCTGCTGTAGTGACTCTTTGGTGTGGGTTGGCTGATACAGCTTACTATGGATCAGGACTGCTGGGTAGTGGGCAGAATGTTGGCACAGAGATGCTGGGTTCAACACAGGACAGTCGGGGAACGGATTAGAGTGCAAGCTCTTCATCATCATCACCATTTATTATATAGCGCCACTAATTGGGTCTTGCAGTCTAAATTCCGTAACACACACACACACACACAAACAAACAAACAGACTCGGATCAATTTTGTTGGGTGGAGTACAGAATAATGGCTGCCATTATTCCGACAATACTTACCCCGTCGCGGCGACCCCGAACGGCTGTTTCACGACCTGGCTCCAGGACGACTGCTGTGAGCGCCGACTGCCAGGGATCATGACAAATAAAGAATCCGGCCACTCTGCATGACGTCACTGCCGACTGCAACGCTCTTCTCCTTGTAAGTATGCGGCCATAGACAATGTACGCTGTACATTGTCTATATGCTGACTACCACAGATTCTGTTGGTAGTCGGGAATTGAACTCATGATCCCAGTGCTGTAAGGCAGAAGTGCTAAGCTCTTATCTGTTGGTAACAGGATACAGCAGGTAATAAGCCTCAGACAGAATCTTCAAGCAGTGATGTTCATTTGCTCAAGGGGTCCTTACAAGGACCTTTACACACTATTTGGATGTAGTGATCATCCAGTAGTACAGATGGAATACTACATTTTGCATGGTTAACAGGGCTATTTATATACAGTTTTAACATATAACCAGGTTAGGGGTAACCCAGTCCCCTTCCTAGCTAGCACTACAAAGTGTGGGATTTTACATCAGATATTTAGAAACATGATGTAATATATTCTCTAATCTTGGATTTTTAAAAATTCACATCAATCTGTGATTTCCTAAATTTGCTGGTTGCATTATTCATGTAGTTCATCTATTTTTAAAACAAGACAGGATAAAAAGTAATGACCCCCTTCTGGGCATTCAGGCTAAAGGATGTGTTGGTCACTCACAAATGAAAAGGCCTAATTAGAACTTCCTTTAGAAAAGTTAGAAAAAACTAATTTCTTCCAAAATGGCATATCACTACATTTCCAATACAAAAATGCAACACAATATCAACAATCAGTACATTTGCAATTATATACAGCAGTGCACTGTGCCACAAGTTGAAATACATTTCAACAAGAAGTTATTTTTACGCAATCCAGCTACACCGTTAAACCTTTCTTGTGTTCTATACTTCTGCATCATGCAGTCAGGCCCCCAATAAAGGTAGGATGCTGGTGTGTACCAGTTTTGTTATTGTTTTCTCTGTTTGTTATATTCTTTGTCATTTGAAGTGTATTGCATTGTCTTTTGTTTTATCTATGGTTTTGTGGGTTCATTTCACAGGTGCTGAGTGACAATGTACACTGTCCCTGAGGAAACAGGACGTGACGGGTCAGTGATCTCCATCTGTATTGTCTAGCGGTCTTGTTTGAATTTGCCCCTACAAGAGCATTTGTTGGAAAGAACTGTGAGCATTGCAAAACAGTGAGTGCATTAGGCTTTTCTTGAATTCCTATTTTGCTTAAAAATGCATAAACCATGCAGAAAAAGCTGTTTCCACATGGTTAGGGCTTCATAAATATAGTTACATTTGTGAAACATGTGTTAAGGTTTTACCTATTCATTAGCAAGAAGCTGTATGTGTGGACTGTATTCCTCATAGAGAAATTTTAGTGCAAACCCTGAGGAACAATATGAGTTTCAAGCATGTATAGACTTGAATAACATACAAGAACTTCCTCTATGTGGATCTATGGTTTTGTTTGGAGAAGACTCATCTAATAGAGAAGGGGAAACTAAAGAGTTTAGAAACTAATAAGACTATGGGATGAAGGGTCCCTTTTTAAGAGATACGCAGCACTGGTTGATTAGAGAACTTTTGGCTAAAGAATGGGATCGATTGAAGAAGCGCAATCCAATTTTTAAACAGTTGCTAGCATGTATCCCTTTAAATAAACTGAAACTATTAAGTGGGTCTCAGTACCCACAGTTGATGCTGCAATAGCCTGTCTTTTGGTAAAAAGCTGCTATCTCATTAGAAGATGAGGGTCCATTTGAGATCTAATGGATAGGAAAACGAAGAAATGTTTTAAAAAGCTTCACATTTCCTCAGGAATGGTAGTTAAATCTGCAGTAGCCAGACAACACTTGTTGGAGAATATGAAAATCATGAAATCTAAAAATTTCTTAACTACGCTTCTTTTTCAAGGTGATTTTATTTTTGGTGACAAACTGGATGACAGGATTCAGAAAGTCACAGGATGTGAATTGCATCATTTGCCACAGGATTGTAGAAGACCTTTTTCTGCTTTTTCGTCAAGAAATCATTTTAAAGAGGCCCAATTTTATCATCCTGGCGAACAGTATGCTGATTATACGTGGCAAACGTATCCTTGCGGCCTGTTCATTCCTTTAGAGGAAAGGAAGAAAGAAGACCAAGAAATTCACAATGACCTAAACAACCCCAAGATGGGTTGGTGGGTTAGAATTGTGAGGCCTGGTCACTCACTATGCAAGATCTCTGGGCTTGGGATATTATAGAGAAAGGGTACAAGATAGAAATCAGGAGGCTT
Source organism: Mixophyes fleayi (assembly GCF_038048845.1). Classification (NCBI taxonomy): domain Eukaryota; kingdom Metazoa; phylum Chordata; class Amphibia; order Anura; family Limnodynastidae; genus Mixophyes; species Mixophyes fleayi. The sequence goes on from NC_134405.1 coordinate 115,041,252, forward strand.
TCGAACAGTTATCGATCTGAGAAGACTTAATCAATTTGTGCATGCAAGATATTTCTGCATGGGGTCTGTAAATTATATTCTCAAAGCAATAGAAAAAGATTTCCTTACGTCAATAGATTTACAGGATGCCTATCTGCACATTCTAAATGTACCGCAACACCATTGTTTTCTCAGATTCTTGAGCTCGGGCCACCATTTTCAGATTACTTTTCTGTCATTTGGGCTCTTTACATATTCCAGAAACTTTACCAAGGTTCTAGTGGTTCTTATGGCTGCTTCCAAGAAGCAGGGAGTTTCAGTTTGACCTTATCTGGATCCTATTCTAGTGATAGGGAAATCAGAACACAGTGCCTGAACCAAAACACTCAAAGCAATCTCCTTTATACAAAAACATGGTTGCATATTAAACAGCCAAGAGGCACTTTGTACCTTCTCCAGGAGTACAGACTGACACAGCGAAAGACAAAGCATCAGTGTCAGAGGAATGACTTGTGAAATGTCAACTCCTTATCAAACTCAGTGTCAGCAACAGTCTTTAATAAAGGATTGCTCATCAACACACAGAAGTAATACAAGTTCATGGGCTCCAAATGAGAAGAAACTGCATGCAAACATTATGAAAGTGCAATGTTTCATGCAATACAGCATTTTCTACCTCAGTTGCAACACAAACGATGGTAGTGGCATTCATAAACCAACGAGGAGGTACCAAGAGCAAAACCCTGATGACAGAAGTATCAACAATCTCAGGTCTCTGTCAGCTCTTTGTGTAGTGGGCAAGGATAACAAGGTGGCATATTATCTCAGTAGATATCAGATCCACACAAGAGAATGGGCATAAAACCAGTGTACCAACATTGGTGGAAGGTTTGGCATGCATCAGATTTAATGTCAACAACAAATCAAAACACTAATACAAAGCGTAAAACTTCCAGAGCAGTGGGAAGAGATGCACTGAGAAAATCTTGGAACTTTAAACAGGGGTATGTGTTCCCTCCTGTTCCACTCATTGCACACTTAAGAAGATAAAGAGACAATGGAAGTAATAGTGGTTCTTCCATTCTGTCCTTGCTGGCCTAGATGCTCCTAAAACAACCTTGGCCTCTCCCACTTCCGCCAAATCTTTTGCATCAAGGGTTAATCCAGAGACTCTCTCCTTGATGGTATGAAAATTGAGCAATCACTGCTCAAGAGTAAAAGGACATTTGACAAGGTGATTGATGTATTATTGCAAACAAAAAGGAAAAAATATTCCATAGTTCATTACAGAGTTGAGAAAACATTCATAGTTTGGTGTATTTCCAGATTGGTCAATCAAGTTGCGGCTAACATACCTCAGGTGCTGGATTCCATTCAAGTGGGTTTACAGAAGGGCCTTGCTCTTAGTACTTAGAAGGTTTAGGTTTCAGTACATAATGTGCTCATGGATACAAGACTGGCATCAGATGATCTGGTGGGAAGAATTTTTTCAAGCAGCTAAAATAATTAATCCTAGTATTAAATCTTTTGTGGCACCTTGGGGCCTTAATCTAGTTTTGCAGGTTCTACTTTCAGAAACCTTTGAATGCTAACATGAAGTGTCTCTTAAATGGCTCATACTCAAAGTACTTTGCTTAGTGTCAATCACATCTGCTAGAATAGTGGTGTCACACGGCGGTCCTTCGGCTTCCATAACCGAGGACCAACATGCTCACCTGTTCCTCACTGATTCCATGCTCCGGCTGCTGGCGTCCTGACTCTGGCTCTGCGCATGCGCGAACTCTGTCCTTTATGTCCTCTGCATGCTCCCAATTGGTTGACCATTCTGGCTCCAAACTTTAAAAGGCACTTCCCCCTTCTCCTCAGTGCCATTTGATCGTGTTACCTGCCTGGTTATAGACTTACCGTCTTGCTCCCTATGTGTTCCATTTTGGTCTTCAGTGCTCCACCTGTTCCCGCTGTGCCGCTGGCTAAGAGCTTACGCTCCAACTGTCTCCACTGTGCCGCTGGCTAAGAGCTTACGCTCCAACTGTCTCCACTGTGCCGCTGGCTAAAGAGCTTATGCTCCACCTGACTCCGCTGTGCCGCTGGCTAAAGAGCTCACGCTCCACCTGTCTCCATTATGCCGCTGGCTAAGCATTCACGCTCCATCTGTCTTCCCTGTGCCGCAGGCTGAAGAGCTTATTCCTTTATTGTGCCGCTGGCCACAAGAGCGTTCACCTCCCTCAACTATATTGCTGGTCTTAAGAGCTCTTGCATCTCCATTTTTCAACACTATTCTCCACAGGAGCTTACACCATTGTCTACAGGGCTTGTGCTCCACGTCATTGGCTGTATCTTGTCTTTCTCACTCAGTCTATTCCAATAAAAGGTCTCGCCTGACACTCCTGGTAAGGGCCGCAACCTGCGAGCGGACGCAGCTAAGACCAAACCTCCTTGCGGTAGTCCCTGGTGAAAACAGTCCGTTCGTTAGACTCCGCTCCTTGCTAGGAGTAGCGCTAAGTTGGGCAGATCAAAGAATCCAATTTACCAAACCGTAACAAGTGGCTATATGGTTACTGAATCATTTTTGAACATGCACACTGATAAAATAGTGCTAAGAACAAATCCTGCTTTCTTGCATAAGGCCGTTTCTACATTTCATATAAATCAGGATATTGTATTTATGTCCCTTTGTCCTAAGCTATCTAATGCAAATGAGAACATATTACATACTCTAGACTTGGTAAGAGCAATTTTTGTATCTCTTGAGAAGAAAGGAATTCAGAACGACGTATCATTTCATTGTAGGTCCCCGTCAAGGGCAAGCTCCATTCCAAGACACTGTTGAAAGATGGGTTCAAGAAGTTATTTAACAGGCTTATAAGAGGCAAGTGTCCAAGAACACACTAGGTACTGAAACCTGGGGTGTCAAAAATACTAAGGGTGCATAACCCAAGGGTGGTGGAAACCTCCTGGGCACAGACTTCAGCAAATGATCTATGCAGAGCAGCAGGCTGATCATCACTTCATACCTACTTCAGACAGTACCTTCTGGATATAGTAGCTTCGGCTGCAGGGGCTGGTTGGGGCAGGGTGGCATCTGCCCCCGGGCCACTCCCATAAGGACTACCTTGGGCCGGGTCACTGGGCCACCTGCATTTTTTTCCATTAAAAGAGTCGTGTCTTGCCCTCCGAGGCAACAATTTGCTAGCCCTCCCCTGTTCAGCTGACTCTCAGATTGGAAAGAAAATTCTATAAGCAGCTGATCAATAAAATATTTTAATATGCAGAGAATGATGAGTGTTTTCTTAATGTCATGAACCCACCCTGTGTTATTGCTTCGGTACATCTAACTCATTAGTGTTGTCAAGGAGTCTGAGAAAGAAATAGGCAAATTCCGCTCACTGATATTGAAGTACTCAATGGCAACTCAAATATTTCCTCTCATATTATCTGTATATGTCATACTTACCAACTTTACAATGTTGGTATCCGGGAGCCTGCGGGGGAGGTGGGCGTCATGGAGGGGCTGGCCTCCAAAATCCGGGTCATTTTGGACCCGCCCCCGTGATGTCAAGACGCAAAACGCGGAGGAAGTGGGCAGATCCGGGATTTTGCCACACTCGCCCGGGAGACTCTCGCAAAATGCGGGAGTCTCCCGGACATTCCGGGAGAGTTGGCAAGTATGGTATATGTGCTTGGAAAGTCAGTCAAAGACAGCTATATACTTTTCCGGGAGTGTCAACTTTTTTCCTGTGTACTTAGCTGATGAAGGATTAACCTATCATTAGGAATGCCATGGAGTTCAAGGAAATTAAATTATTGGTGAGTATAATTTGCTTATATTGAACTTATTTGTATAGAAATATTATTTATTAATTAGAAATGTTAATAAATTGTTGAGATACACTGTAGTTTTTAATACTTTTTCATGATTTAGTTATATTTATCACAATTGTTGAGCACAAGTGTATCACAAAAAAAGAATGTATTAGCCCTAGACAGTCTAGAGTGCTTAAAATAAAAACTGGAACACCCATGTGACCTAAAATTTGCTCAGGCCATAAAATCCACCACACACTTCCTTTTAGATTCCAAAAAGGTAAATCAGTTATAGGAACTTGTTCCCAATTACTATGTTAATTCGGGTTTATCGGCAGTTTAAATTATGGGACAATAATTCTTATCTCCCAACTGTCCAGAGTGCTATGTGACCACACCCTCTTTTCATTGACAGTAGGCAACAAAGACTGTTTCGATTTGCAGACTGGCAATGTTGGGAAGTGTGCAGTAAACATTATGGGGCTCATCTAGGGTTGGACACATTAATGTAGCCTGAAATGAACATAAATCATGTCAGACTTTTTCCCACCTTTAATTTGACATGGCAACCAACAAAATTCAAATAAAAAACAATGAGACAATTTTTAGAAAAAAGTAAAGAAAGCATACTTTGCTTTTATTATAGCAGTGAATCTATTAGAATAAGTCTCTCATGACATCACAGACCTGGATTGCACCATTCTCTGCAAAAAGTCCAATGTCCATCAAATTATGAGGGTATCTTCTGTGCACAGCGCTCTTTAGGTCATTCAACATGTTTTCAATGGGATTAAGTCTCTTTAAGTTTTATGAAGCTGTTGCTTGCTAGACTTAGATGTGTTCTTTAAATAGTTATCTTGTTGGAAGGTGAAATTCCTTTACATCTTCAGCTGACAGAGGCCAGCAGATTTTACACCAAAATAATTTTATATTTGGAGCAATTCGTTATGCTCTCTATCCTGACTAGAGCGCATGTCCAAGCTGAGGACAAGCAGCACAATGCATGATGCTGACACCACGCTTCACGGTACAGGGTTCTTTGGGTGATGAGCTCTGTTGTCTTTGTGCCAAAGACATCTTTTAGAATCAAGGCTAAAAACTTCAGCATTGGTCTCATTCCATCATATGACATTGAATGTATTTTTTGGAAAATTTAGATGGGCTTGGATATTTTGTTTGTGAAAAATGGCTCCATCTTGTCACCTTACCCCATAGTCCCACATGTGCAGAATACAGAAGACGGTTGTGACATGCTGTAACTGACCAATTCCTGACATAAATTCCTGCAGCTCATTTAATTTTGCCGTAGGCCTCTTGATAGCCTGCATGAGTTTTCTCCACATTAGAGTGGCCATCTCCTCATTAAAGTCACATTATCTTATGAAGTGTCATATACACGAGAGAATAGTGTCTTGATATGTATTAATAAATGTTAATGTTGCATTTTCCATATAAATTGTAATTAAATACAAACACCTCCCCATCTGTTTCCCCCAGAGTCAGCTGGTGGGATCAATACATAAGCTGCCAATCAGAAGCTTCTACATATGCAGCTAATGGTCATCATCATCACTGCGTATTGTTGCACCAGTCCTCTAGTAGCCGTAACAAATATGCTTCTTAGGGGCACATTTATCAATGTAATCGCATGGATAAGGATTGAACTATTTCTCAAATTTATTAAAAACGGATCACAGAAACAGCAGTTCCGATAAACTGATAAAAAAAATCACACTTACCCCGCCTCTTCGGAACACGATGTCCACGGATCTCCTCCTGGTCCTCTTCATTCTTCTTTAGACATCCCCGCTCTGTCTCTGCAATGCAGAGAGAGCGGTGAGTGACAGGGAGGGATCATGTGATCCCTCCACAGATGCGCTGTTCAGCTCTGCTCTTAGGAGCATAGCTGACAGCACCGAAATCCTTCAATTATGATAATGTTATCAAGACAAGTTACCGAAAAAAACTTTTTTTCGGAACTTGTTAGATTGCGGTTGGGAGCAGTCACCATACTGTAGAATGGTGGCTGCTCCCAAAAACGAAAAGGAATGCAAAGCAGCAGATATCCACGCAGGGGCGGATCTAGAAAGATTTTCTACCCCGGGCGATTTAGGCCCCCCAAGCTTTCTGACTTTTAAGGCTGCCGGCGACTGCACGCTATGTGCAGGTCCGCTGGCTGCTCTGATTGTGTTTGAAACACAATCAGAGCAGCCGGGCAGCACATTGTCACTGCCGATTGGACCTGCACATAGCGTGCAGCCGTCGGCAGCAAGCCTCTGCTGGGGGGGGGGGGCGATCGCCACGATCGCCCCCTCCCCGGATCCGCCACTGTATCCACGATATCTGCTGCGATGCACCCTACTTAAATATGCGGGACACACTCTGGGACCTGGATTTCACTGTAAGTGCACTTTAACTATTTCTTAAATATGCCCCTTAGAAACAATTATGTAAACACACCCCTACTGTATCTAAATGAGTTAAAGATTTTGGATGGAAAAATGCGATTCATATCATCATGGTGCCGCCCCCACTGTGTAATGTTGTGTCATCAGGCAGTGGGGCCAGGATGAAGCAATTTGCAGCAAACTGCATTATCATGGTACATCCCTGCCCACTTCGCTAGAAGAACGTGCAGGACCCAGGAGGATGGCCTACTCTTCCAGGAGGACTCCCTGAAATTTGGGATTGTCCCGGACATTTGGGGAGAGTGGAGAAGTATGCTCTACTGGGAAAATCAGGGAAAATTAGTGCCCTTGCATGTCACAACATGTAAAAAACTACTGGACTAAGGATTAAAAAAGGAAATCCTGGACTAAAGTAATTGATACATGGCATAAATATTAAAAGTAGTCTTCCATAAATAGGTTTACTAGAAAAACCACAAACAGACTGTGTATTGTCTCTGATATATAATATGAGCAAGTATCACTCATATAATATGAACATAGATCAAGGACAAACGATGGGCAGATGTTCTTACCCAATAAAACAGCGGTACACTCCGTACACGGTGCAGGGACGGAGAGGACAGAGAAAAAATACAACACTTCGTTTTTTTATATTTTGAAGTAAAGGCAAGAGATGCGATCACGTGATCGCCGGTCTGCTTCGCTCAGAACCGACCCAGGCTTGTCTCTCGCGAGACGTCCGTTCCTAAGCAACCGAACGCCGGCCCTTTAATGTAACCTGAAGCATATACAATGGCGGATAACCGGAGACCTGCTGCTGTGTCCAGCAAGGTAATCTGCAAATGGGGCCATAGATTAAATAATGTGCAGATTGTTTTATCAGCAGGTTGACTACTTTGCGCTGTCTTAGATTGGATATGTCTATAGTTAACTATTTTGCCCATTATGGTGCTTGGTGCAGCAGCCAAGTGTATCGCTTTCGTAGCGAGCATGGTCCTAAAATACTGTTTTACATGAAGCAAAGTAGTGTGAGTATTTCCAGCTGTTTCGATTTTGTCCATTACCTATATTATATATCATCTTCATTTTTTTAGGCACATAAAAGCAAAGGCACTGGACATTCCAACCCTGCATCTATTAAAAAGACCACACAAGATAATCTATTGGAGAAAGAAGAAGAATACAAGTATGATATATGCCAACTCTAACATTATTTTTTTTCTGTTAAAACATCCTTTGCCAAATTGTTTGTCAATAGATGTAAGCTACTGATTGTAAGCTCTGAGGAGCAGGGTATTCTCTTCCTGTCTTGTCTGCTCTCCACCTGTGTGTCCTTGTATGTTCTGTACACAGAACACTTGTTTGTTATATATTTTCCCTATTATGTCTTATGTACAGTTTAATCCATTTTTTGCTATTCATGCATGTATGCTTGTTGTATTATGTTTGAAGGTCTTTAATGTGTTTGTGATATGCTCTACTTCCCATTGTAAAGCTCTGTGAAAATTTGTGTCCCCATATAAATAAACAATGGTAATTATTATAGTACTGACTTTAGGTGTAATTATATTAGTATATTTGAATACCCTTGTTCTGTTTCTATGATTTGGTTTCTGCATTTCAAAACAGATTTGTATCACTATTTCTTGAATAAAACAGCAGTTACATGTTCATGCTAGATCAGATATGTATCACTATATCTTGAATACAACATGTTCATACTCTTTCAGAATTCCTATAGGTCTTAACTTGTGCCTCCAGCTGATTCTTCTTTTCGGGAGTTTACTAATCAGCGTTTTACACAACTCACTAGAAATTTCTTTTCTTAATAGTAAACATTAATACAGTAGCAAATTCATAGAAGTGTCTCATATGTGATTAATTTCTTTCTACATCTTTCACACTGTTAAACTATTAATATTATGTATATTACATACATTGAATTCATCTCATGTAGTCTTTTTAAGCTGGAGATTGGTTTTTTTTTTTTTCATTTGAATCTGTATTTTCAGTATTTTCAGGATCATTTCATCCAACGCTGAAATTCAGTTTTGGGTTTTATACCATAACTAAAACTGGTGCCAAAATATTACTTACCTGGGACCTGCCGTTTACTCGATCTGGTTGTCTCCCAAAGCCTTGCGCACATCCACCAGTGCTCAACTTAATACTGGGCTTGTGTTGGTATAGACCTGGGAAAAGAGTCATAGATTCTTATTAAAGTATCCTCTTTAACCCTCCTGTTTTCAGGTAGCTTTTATTTTCTAAAATTCCTTTATGAGCTTAACTACACTCGCTATAATTTCCAGCATAGTATCTTGATGCATGGAACTGTACAGCAATATTATATTTGGGCTTCTAAGAGATCTATACCTATGGGACCAACCACACTTCCATATGGCTGTTGCTGTTGGATTGTCATACACTAACATTCATAATATTGCAACCTTTTTCTCACTCTGGACATTACCAAAATGCTTATTCATTCTCTTATTATCGAACACCTTGACTACCTCTACCTCTTCCTATCTAACCTTCCCCTCATCAATCTATCCCTGCTGCAATTAGTCCTAAACGCCTTGGCAAAACCGATGTTCCTCTCACTTCTCCACATCTGCTGTGTCAATACCTACACTGGCTCCTCATAGCCACCAGAATCTGTCATATTACTTGCCCTTACCAAAACCATCTTAGACTTGCCTCTACTGTGATTATCATCTTTCACTACCACTTTCAAGACTTCTCCAGTGCTACTCCCTGCTTATGGAACTCCCTTTCCCACCTGACCAGGCTCTTTTCCCCCAACTGTCTTCTTTCAAGTGCTCTCTCAAAATCCACATCTTCACTATAGCCTATATTACTCCATTTGGGAATTACCAGCTACTGACCCAATCTCTACTCACAGTCCCAGTAGCTTCTATTATCTCAGCCTTGCGCACTCCCTTTAGATTGTAAGCTCTCATTAGCATTGCCATTTGTTTTTATGTACTATTATTATTATTATTATCCTTGTTATTATTTTATCCTATTTATTAAGTGTTTTCATATTACGCAGTGCTGTTCATGTTGGGGATCATGACACAAATAAATTATATCCAATGTCCTAAAATAGAAGGTAAATATGTCATACCCACTGTCAGGCACTGCAGAGATTTGTGGTGCTTAAAAATACACAGTGATAAGGACTATATAAGTATTTTCAACTAAATGTATATGTTCTTTTTATTCAGGCGATTAAACGCTGAACTGGAAGCAAAAACGGCTGAGCTTGTACGCAAGGCTGAAGAAGTGATGGTAAGTAGACTAGACAGGTGTTGTTCTTTTATGTGTCTTCTGTAGGCTACTGCAAAATACTTAAAAGCCCTTAGTTAGCTAAAAAGTAGCTTTTTGTAGTGTATGTAACATGCTGTATTGAAAGAATAGAACATTACCAAGTTCAGAATGTACAAACAATAAAATGGTTTCTGCTTTCTCTTTGAAATACACAAGTGCTGTGTCATGTAACATTATCTTAAATAAAGTGTGCTCCAGCAAGCCATGTTTCATATAATTCAAATTAAAATCAACTGTGAAATTAAGTGGTAGCTGTTCTTTCCTTTTATTTGGTTAAGTTAAACTGGTCCTGTCAAACACCTGACCTTATGGCTTTATTTATTTATTTATTATTTATATATTTAAAGACCATGCCTTCCTTCCATGTTGTGTTTAATATATACATACTGTTGGCTTCCCCTCTATCTCAGTGATTCTTACTGATTGGCAGTGCTGAAGTAGTGGGATGGAACTAGCATTGGGCAGATAACACTACCCACCAAGTTATAGGCTAGGTGCAGCTGTTTTCATTTTAAATAAATAAAAACCCTAGATTAGACATTTAACATAGCTATTTAAACAATTTGGCTGCTCACATTAAATGATTTAATGCAAGTTAAACCATGATGGTTGTCTTCATCTAATTGGGAACGTCATTAAGCTGGCGTGTTAATAGCTATTGGTATCTTGTTGGAGCAACAGTGGTTGCTGCTGGGACCTTACCAACACTTGCACACACAACTAAGTCTTATTTAGATCTGGTACCAGTGATTAAGGAGTTTGGTCATAGTTGTGCTTGATGCAATTTTCTCTTTCACTCCAGTTGGGGGACACTACTCACTTTGGGGTATAGTGGGAGCTGTGGGAGTAAAGACACTAAAGACTTTTCTAGCCTGCTCCCCTCCCCTCTATGCCCCTCTAGCCGGAAGTACTCCGTTTTTGTAGTAGTGCCAAGGAGTAGGACACGTTTTGATCTAGTTCTTTTATTGATTTACTTTTTAAATTTTAGTGTGTTTTTTTTTCTCAGTGGTGAACACCCAGCGACCGCCTCGCGCTACTTCAGGGAGAGCTCCTATAGCGCTTTATTGCCTCCCCTCCTGAAAAATGTAGGGCTCCTAGAAAAAAGATCATCTTGAAGTATTAAAGTGTTTAGGACCCAGGTAATTCCAGGGAGCTGTTGCTGGCTTTTCCGGGAGCCGCATCAGCATTCTCCAGTCACATGTGATCACTGTGGGGGCAGAGCTGTCAGCTGACCTTGTCCAGTCTGTCAGCTGACATCAGAAGGAGATTTTCGTAGAAAAACATGTAGTGGGACAATTGTCTTGTGGTGAGTTGTCGCCGCAGCGCAGTCCCCACCAGTATTCTGTGTGTGTGTAGTTGTGCCTTTACATATATGCAGCACCATTACAGGGACAGGCCATAGTGGAGGTGGGGCTTCACAAGGGTTAACTCCCCCTGTTTTTACTGGGCTTTTCTGTTGTCTCACTACTATACTCCTTGTGGGACACATTGCAGAGTACATTTAGGTTCCACAATATATATAATATATATAACGGGACAGCTTTCATAGATTTCTTTCTGTTTTACAAGATATCAGAAAGAAATAAGATAAAAGTTAGAAATCCAACGTCTTCTGACAACTATCATCGTATTTGGTAGTTTTATATTGGTTGGTGTGAGAAGAACAAGGTATCAACTTCTTCTTTTCGGTTGGCCAGGGTGTTGGCGTTCCTTCAGGACGGTCTGGACAAGGAATTACGTCTGGCATCCCTTAAGATCCAGGTTTCAGCATTGTCTGTTTATTTCCAGAGGCGGCTGGCCCTGTTACCAGTTGTGCACACGTTCCTTCAGGGAGTTCTCCATGTTCAGCTACCCTTTGTTCCTCAGGTGGCACCATGGGATTTCAACCTGGTTCTCGGCCCTCCAGAAGCCGCACTTTGAACGATTGGAATTGGTTTTTTTATAACTCCTTTCCTGGATGCTGGTCATTTTGCTGGCTATTTCTTTGGCCAGGCGTGTTTCGGAGTTGGCGGCTCTCTCTTGCCGCTCTCCTTTTCTTGTCTTCCATGACGGCCGCATAGTTCTCTATACTAAGTCTTTTTTTCAACCAAAGGTGGTATCGAAGTTTCACATAAATCATCAGTTATTTATATAGCGCCACTAATTCTGCAGCACTGTACAGAGAACTCATTCACATCAGTCCTTGCCCCATTGGAGCTTACAGTCTAACTTCCCTAACATACACACACACACACACACACAGACAGACAGAGAGAGAGAGACTAGGGTCAATTTGATAGCAGCCAGTATGTTTTTGGAGTGTGGGAGGAAACCGGAGTACCTGGAGGAAACCCACGCAAGCACAGGGAGAACATACAAACTCCACACAGATAAGGCCATGGTCAGGAATTGAACTCATGACCCCAGTGCTGTGAGGCAGAAGTGCTAACCACTAGGCCACTGTGCTGCCCAAGAAATTGTTCTTCCGGTGTTACATCGGAATTCGCTGCCTGACAGTCAGGACTCAATCCTGTTGTTGGATGTGGTTAGAAAATGTATGTGGATCGTACGGTTTCTGTTCGGAAGACTATCAGTGTTCTGATGTTGTATGACTATTGTAGACACGGCTGGCCAGCCACGAAACAGACGATAGCCAGATGGATTACTGATACTATACGTCAGGCCTATATTTCTGACAGATCTCCAGTTCCTGGCGGTTTTACTTCTCCTTCCACCAGGTCAGTTAGTGCTTCCCCTGCGACGCAGCGTGGGGTTGAGCAGTTGTGTAGGGCAGCTGCCTGGACTTCCGTTCACACGTTCCCCAGGCTATACCATTTTCACGTCTTTACCTCCAAAAACGCCAGTTTTTGGGCGTAAAGTTTTATGTGCCGCTCAGACTGAGCATTCCCACCAATAGGGGCAGCTCTGGAACGTTCCCAAGGCGAACCGTGCCCCCCAACTGGTGTGAAAGAGAAAACCAACGTTTTGTACTTACCGTAAAATCTTTCTCTGAATACAAGTTGGGGGACACTGCGCTCCCACGCTTTGTTGTTCTGACAGTTCTGTTTCATGTGCTGTTGGTTGTGTTTGCCCTCTCTTGCTGCTTTGTTAGTTATATAAACTGAGTACTTCTGGCTGGAGGGGGCATAGAGGGGATGGGAGCAGGCTAGATAAGTCTTTAGTGCCTTTACTCCCACAGCACCATCTGTACCCCAAGGTGAAAAGTGTCCCCCAAGTGGCATGAAAGATATTACAGTAAGCACAAAAATCTTGTTTTTATAAAATCCATCCTGTAGTGGTATGGGAAATTTAATATGTGATCTACTATCTTTACTTGTCAACTTCAAAAGGACATCAACTTGTAAAATGAAAAAACTCAATTTTTACTAGACTAAACCTTCTCTAACTTGCACAAATGCAATAATTGTTACTGGTATCCTTTTCCATACTCCTCTCTGCAGCAAGCCTCTTTTAAGCTCTCCATGCAAGCATTGCTGCTGTCCCAGGTGTACCTGCTATGGCCTAACATGTAAAGAATTTTCTTTTTAGGGAGGTCATCATTTTTGGTCCTCTATTTCTGATAGGAAGGGTAATTTGTGACAAAATAGATATTAATGCTTTTCTTAATTATTTCAGAAAGAGCAGCAACAATTGCTATCGCGACCAGCACTGACACAGGTTAAATTATTTGAGGAAGATGAGGATGACAGCTTGAGGTAAAAACATTTTTTTATGTTATAATACAATGTACTGTAGAGCTCCAATAGTAATATTACCAAGTGTGCGAAAGGTGGATCATTTAGGGTGTCCTGATTGTCATAGTGGTATATTTTAGATATGTCTGGCATTGATGACATTTCAAATATAGCTATAGATAGATATAAGAGGATTTTTATACTCGTGTTAAAAAATAACCGCTCGCTGTTTACCGCTCGCTCTTTTATTACCTCTCGCGCTCGCTCGCTCTTTTATTACCTCTCGCGCTCGCTCGCTCTTTCATTACCTCTCGCGCTCGCTCGCTCTTTCATTACCTCTCGCGCTCGCTCTTTCATTACCTCTCGCGCTCGCTCTTTGCCTCGCGCTTGCTCGCTCTTTTCCGCTCGCTCGCTCTTTTCTGCTCGCTCGCTCTTTTCCGCGCTCCTCCCTCTCTCCCTCTCTCTCCCCCTCTCTCTCTCTCTCTCTCTCTCTCTCCCTCTCTCTCCTTCTCCCTCCCTCTCTCTCCTTCTCCCTCCCCCTCCCTCTCCCTCCCTCTCCCTCTCTCTCCCTCTCTCTCTCTCCTTCTCCTTCTCCTTCTCTCTCTTCTCTTTCTCTCTCTCTTCTCCTTCTCTCTCTCTTCTCCTTCTCTCTCTTCCCTCTCTCTCTTCCCTCTCTCTCTCCCTCTCTCTTCTTCTCTCCTTCTCTCTCTCTCCCTCCTTCTCTCTCTCTCTCTCTCTCTCCCTCTCCCTCTCCCTCTCCCTCTCCCTCTCCCTCTCCCTCTCCCTTCCCTCTCCCTCTCTCTCTCTCTCTCTCTCTCTCTCTCTCTCTCTCTCTCTCTCTCTCTCTCTCTCTCTCTCTCTCTCTCTCTCTCTCTCCCCTCTCTCTCTCTCTCTCTCCCCCTCTCTCTCCTTCTCCCTCTCCCCCTCTCCTTCTCTCTCTCTTCTCCTTCTCTCTCTCTCTTCTCCTTCTCTCTCTCTCTTCTCTCTCTCTCGTCTCTCTCTCTCCCCCTCTCTCTCCCCTCTCTCACTCTCTCTCTCCCTCTCTCTCTCCCTCTCTCTCTCTCTCCTTCTCCTTCTCCCTCTCTCTCCTTCTCTCCCTCTCTCTCTCTCCCTCTCTCTCTTCTTCTCTCCTTTCTTCTCTCCTTTCTTCTCTCCTTCTCTCTCTCTCTCCTTCTCTCTCCCTCTCTCTCTCTCTCTCTCTCTCTCCCTCTCTCTCCTTCTCCCTCCCTCTCCCTCCCTCTCTCTCCTTCTCCCTCCCTCTCTCCTTCTCCCTCTCTCTCTCTCCTTCTCCTTCTCCTTCTCTCTCTTCTCTTTCTCTCTCTCTTCTCCTTCTCTCTCTCTTCCCTCTCTCTCTTCCCTCTCTCTCTCCCTCTCTCTTCTTCTCTCCTTCTCTCTCTCTCCCTCCTTCTCTCCCTCTCTCTCTCTCTTCTTCTCTCTCTCTTCTCCTTCTCTCTCTCTTCTCCTTCTCTCTCTCTCGTCTCTCCCTCCTTCTCTCTCTCTCTCCCTCTCTCTCTCTCCCTCTCCCTCTCTCTCTCCCTCTCTCTCTCCCTCTCTCTCTCTCCCCTCTCTCTCTCTCCCTCTCTCTCTCTCCCTCTCTCTCTCTCTCCCTCTCTCTCTCTCCCTCTCTCTCTCTCTCTCCCTCTCTCTCTCTCCCTCTCTCTCTCCTCCCTCTCTCTCTCCTTCTTCTCTCCTTCTCTCCTTCTCTCTTCTTCTCCCTCTCCCTCTCCCTCTCCCCCTCTCCTTCTCTCTCTCTCTCTCTCTCTCTCTCTCTCCTTCTCTCTCTCTCCCTCTCTCTCTTTTTCTCTCCCTCTCTCTCTTTTCTCTCCTTCTCTCCCTCTCTCCCTCTCTCTGTCTTCTTCTCTCTCCCTCTCCTTCTCTCCTTCTCTCTCCCTCTCTTCTTCTCTCCCTCTCTCTCCCTCCTCTCTCTCTCTCCTTCTCCTTCTCTCTCTCTCCCTCTATTCTTCTCTCCCTCTCTCTCTCTCTCTCCTTCTCCTTCTCTCCTTCTCCTTCTCTCCCTCTCCTTCTCCTTCTCTCCCTCTCCTTCTCCTTCTCTCCCTCTCCTTCTCTCTCTCACTCTCCTTCTCTCTCTCACTCTCCTTCTCTCCTTCTCTCCCCCCTCTCTCTCTCTCTCCCCCTCTCTCTCTCTCTCCCCCCTCTCTCTCTCTCTCCCCCTCTCTCTCTCCCCCTCTCTCTCTCTCCCTAGGATCAAGCACAATTGTCATAATGTAGTGATCCGATTTAAAGATTTTGAAGCGAATAAAGTACATGTTTTACAAGTCCGACATACTTGGCCTAATTACTTTGTTTCATCTCCTCCTTCAGTTTCTCAAGCTGCTTTCCAAAAGTCTAGGGAATCACTTGACTCAAGCTAGCAGTGTCTGAACTCATTTCACAGGTGACTACCCCCTCCTTTCCCAATGTCATGGCTTGTGGAGTTAGCGTGGATGCTTTTCGCTGTTCCTCCATCCGCAGAGCATATACAGGGTTGAATTCCATCTTGTCACCATCTCTTGCTTCAGTTGGTGGCAGGGCAAATTAACTTGCTCTTGTAACTGCTGCAATCTCCTACATGCTGTTGCCGAATGCCAGAAAATGTCCAGATATTTTACGGGCCACAGACAGCATCTCCTGCTCCTTCCTGTCATTTTTTAAAAAGCTCTGCACCACCAAATTTATTGTGTGAGCAAAACAGGGAATGTGATGGAATTTACCCAGCTGTAATGCTCTCACAATATTGGTGGCATTATCAGAGATGACATATCCTGAGGAGAGTCCAAGCGGGATAAGCCATGTTGCAATGGCATGCCTTAGTTTTTGAAACAGATTGTCAGCTGTATGTCTCTTAGTGAAGCCGGTGATACACAGAGTAGCCTGCCTCTGATAAATGTGACGTACTTGGATACATGCTGCTGCTGTTCCTGCTGGTGAAGGCGAATCACCGACCCAGTGGGCTTTCACAGTCATATAATCTTTAGTTTGCCCAGTACCGCTTGTCCACATATCTGTGGTTAAGTGTACAGTGGGTAGAATGGCATTTTGTGGCCCAATAATTACAATTTTACGAACCTTCTGGTAGAGGTGAGGAATAACTTTTCTAGTAAAATGGTGTTGTGTTGGAATTTTTTAACGGGGACACAAGACCTCAAGTAACTGTCTAAAGCCTGCTGCATTAATAGTGGATATTGGACGCAGATCTAATACTAGCATAGTCACCATGGCATCTGTGATCCGTTTTGCGACTGGGTGACAGCTTTCATACTTGCAAAGGATTGTTTAACAGTCAATTGTTGCAAACTACTAGTAGTCTTCTTCTTGGTCTGCTTCTGGGATGAATATTCACCCCCAGCAGTAGCAGTGGGACTAACGGTCAAGAATTCATCTGAGAAATCCAGGATAGTGGAGGAGTCATCTAGCCTTAGTAACTTGGATGCAGGACTAACTACGATCGCTACTGAGGATATTGATTAGGACGGTGTTGTGAGTGTAGATTGCAGGTGTTGGGATCTAGCTGATGATAGACTGCTTGTTGTTATTTTTTAGCATAAGTTTCTGATTTTCTCAACAGCTTTCCATGAACTCACTTCAGATGGCGTAACATGGATGAGATTCCTAGATGTTAAGGTCCCTACCTCTGACTGTGGCTTTACAAATGCTACAAATGGCTAGCCAACTGTTGTCAGGATTTGGTTAAAAATAATTCCACACATAAGAGGTGGATCTTTTGGTCTTAGTCCAGGCATGACAATGGCCTTCTTCTTATAACGTGCAAGAACTGCTTCCACTGATGCAGGACTTACACAAACAACAACATCATCCTCATTAGCGCCTTCATCAGCGATACAAATATCCCCCTCATCCTGTTGCAATTCCAAATTGGCATCCTCAATTTGTGTATCACCGGCTACACTTGGGCTGTGCATGCACACATCTGCAGAAATGCTGAAAGGCGCCTTCTTTATGGGTACACTATCAGAAAGGTCAGGCTTACACATAGCACTCGAGGATAGACTCTCCTCAGAGATTTGTGTAATTTTTGAATCTGAACATACATCCTAATTTCCCCTAATGCCTTACTGTTTTCTTCCAGCTCAGCTTTTACATGTAAAAGTATTTGGACACCACTTTTGTAGTCAGAATGACAAGGTCTTGATTGGTCACGACTGAGCTTACAAGAAGATGCCTTAGTGACAGTTGCAGAACTAGCAATCATAGAGAAAGCCAAAGGCCTAATTCTTTCCTTGCCACTGTGTGTGTAGAATGGCATGTTGGCAATTGTATTTTTTTCTGCAGATAACTTTGCCTGAATTACAGGTCTTTTTTTCTTGACCATGGTAAAAGGTGTTTTTTTTACATTTTTGTTTACCTGACTTCATATTTTACACCTTTAGTAGCTCAATTTATCAATGGATTCATTTGCTATGCAATATTTTCACTGCAGTAATGATTAGACCTTATTCCCCACAATTATGTTATGGGTTAATCCTCACATTTGTGTTTTGATAAGCTCTTTCGGTATTTTGCTCAGTGGCGTAGACTTTTTGAACAAAGATTTATCAAATAAAATCAGATATGTGTTGATTTATGGTTCACATAATAATCTGTAGGACATTACATTTATAACTCAGAATTTCAGTTACATTGTAATATAAATGTTTAGTCTAGAGAAACTGAAAGAGGTCAGACATAGAAGTGTAGTCTTTTAGGTGACGTATCTCTTTCGGGTACTGGAGGGCACGTGCAACAATACATAATGATGATAGTTCTTCTAATAGTCATCGTCTAGCCGCTTCTTATTAGCTGATTACATATTGACCCTTCCAACTGATTGTACTTAAATCATTAGCATTGTATTTCATTACATTTCATATTGAAAATGTGACTTTCATTACACTTCACTTCATTACACAATTATAATGTGTACAAATAGCGTAATGCTAGAGATAGTTTAGTCTTGGAAATATTGACTATAAGAAAATGCTGGGACATCCAGATGAGCTAGCCGAGAGACAGCAGGAGACATGAGACATAAAGTAAGAGGTCAGGAGATGAAAGATTTGGGTATCATCAGCATAAGGTGGAACTGGAGGCCAAAGGAGTGGATTAGGTCACCAAGGAGGGAGGTGTAGAGGGAGAAGAGCAGAGGTCCAAGAACGGAACCTTGGAGAACTCCGATAAGTAAGGCAAGAGGGCAGATATGGAGTCATGCGTAGAGACTGAAATAGAGCGTTTGGTGAGGTAAGAGGAAAACCAGAAGAGAACTGTGTTAGAGGCCTATATTTTTGAGACTTTGCAAAAGGAGGGTGTGGTCAGTGGTATTGAAGGCAGCAGAGAGGTCGAGAAGGATAAGAAGGGATTAGTGTAATTTAAATTTAGCAAAAAGAAGGTCATTGTTGATCTTAGTGAGGGTAGTTTCGGTGGAGCGGAGGGAGCAAAAGCTTGATTGAAGTGGGTCAAGGAATGAGTGAGAAGAGAAAGGAGGTGAGAGGGTTGTAAACAACTTGTTCGAGAACTTGGGAGGCAAAAGGAAGGAGGGAGATAGGGGTGATAATTAGAAAGAGAGAGACATGGTCAAGGTTTTTGTTTTTTACTATAGGGGAAATGAGAGCATGTTTAAAGGAGAAGCAGAATGTTCCAGAGGAGAGGGATAGGTTGAAGAGGGCAAGGTGGGAGCAGGCCTCAGAGAGGGTGCGGAGGAGGTGGGAGAGGATGGGGTTCTGTGGGCAGGTGGAGGGGTAAAAGGGAGCGGACTGCATCTGCAGATACCAGAGTGAAGGAAGAGGAGGGTGGGATAGGAAGTGGGGGTAATAGTGAGGAGGAGGGGATGGAGATAGCCTCCAGAGAGGATGGTGGGAGGGGGAACAAAGTGGGTAGGAAAAGGGAGGGGCAATAAGGGATTGATGGGAGGAGATGTCATGACATATTGACTCAATTTTGGAGGTGATGAGGGTTGCAAAGTCAATAGTTGAGAATGATGATAGAAGAGTCGAAAGTTGAAGGTGGCAAAAGGGTGACTGGGGTTGGAGGATTGGAAGGAAATGAGATCCTTAAAGGAGGATTGTTTAGAGAGTGATAGGGCAGAACTGTAAGAGGCAAGTATGAACTTGAAGTGAAGGAAGTCAGGATCGGTGCACGACTTACTCCAAAGCCGCTCTGCACTATGGGAGTATTTTTGAAGATAGCAGGTAAGTTTGGAGTGAATTAAGATGTGACAAAAGAGTAGTAAGGGTGTGCTTATAGAAGGAGATGTTCACGAAAGAGTGGTGATGGGGAGAGGAGTGAGACCAGGGAGGATGAGAACGTGATAGGATTAATGGTGTCATCTAGTGAGAGTAACTTTAGGGGCTGGTGAGAGGAGTATAGAAATGCTAAAAGATGGCGGTCAGAGAGAGGGAATGGTGAATTGTTGAGGTCGGAGACGATACCGAGATGTGAGAAGACCAGATCAAGGAAGTGGCCACTGTGGTGGAAGGTAGAGGAAGTCCATTGAGAGAGACCAAGGGAGGAGGAGAGGGAGAGAAGTTTGGAAGTAGCAGGGTCTGAGGGATTGTCTATAGGGATATTAAAGTCCCCCAAGATGAAGGAGGGAAGGTCAGAGGAGAGAAAGTAAAGGAAGCCAGGTGGTGAAGCGATCAAGGAATTGGGATATAGGACCAGGAGGACGGTAGCTAACAACCACATGGAGGTGGGCCGGGGGAAAAGGTGGTTAGAGTGTACCACAAAGGAGAAAGCGAGGGAGAGTTCAGGGTGAAAACCCAGAAAGCACAGCAGGGGGAAAGAAGTATATCAACGCCACTACCTTGCCGGTCACCAGGTCTGGGTATGTGGGAGATGGACAAGGGGCAAGGCCCATGAAAGAGAGAGCAGCAGGTAGTGTCCTCAAGGGATAGCCAGGTTTCAGTGATGACAAGCAGGTTGATGGATCTAGAGATAAAGAGATCATGGATAGAGGAATTTGTTGCAGACTGACTTGGCATTCCAGAAAACATAGGATGGAGGCAGAGACTGAAGAGAAGACATGTGGATGAGATTGTTGAGGTTGCTGGACTGCAAGGGTGTATATAAGTCTAAGCGAGGGGCATGACAGGGAGAGAGGGTTGGAACTGGACGGGAACTGTGAGCGGGCCGGTACTGGTGGGAAGGGGAGCAGCAGGTGAGAAATAAATGGAAGGATAGTGGGAGTATGAATGGGAGAGGGATATGCAGGAGAAGAAAGGAGTGATACGAGAGAATACATTTCTGGGGTGGGAGGGGTGGTAAAAGAGGTAGGTGTAGGTAGGGACAGAAGGAAGCAGAGAGAAGAGCATCGAAGGGGATTAATGGGAGAGGAGTTGGGGGGAGTAGAGAAGGAAAGGTGGGGAAGGGGCAGTGATTCAAATCAGGGACAGAGGAGAGGGGATAGGCAGCAGGATTGCAGGGGAAAATATTGGAAGGTTGGACTAGGGAAATAGCGAGAGAAGACTGAATCCTAATAATGCTAGAGATAAGTGTGACATAGACAATTGAAGATATGACTGAAAAAAAGGATGATTAGGTAACAGTGATGAAGGAAAAAGTGAGTGAAATTAGAGACTGCAGAAGTAGTGGGTGAGAAAAGTGTAAAAAAAGAGGTAATAGGATCAGCAAGGGAATAGAACGTAGTTAGGGCCGTAGAGAAGAGGGATGTGTTTTTAAAACACAGTTACATTTGACAGTGACATTTGGCAGGAGTGGAGAGGGTCTTTTTAACAAACATTAAGCCACATTAGACAAAATGGAAGGTACAATGAGGAGGCTGAGTATAATCACTGGGAAAAGGGAAGCTGGTAGTCTGTTAGAGACTCCGAGTAAGTGGAGCAGCAAGTGTGGTTTGAAGGTGGGAATACTAGCAACAGCAGATATAAAACCAACAAGTCATGATAAAACTGCAACAGAACGGAAGAAATCTCTGGCGCTAATATGAATATCACAGGTATAGGAAAAAGAACAAAATTTCTGACCAGGTAACAAATGCAGCAGCTCTCAAAAGGAGGTAGTGTTAACCCTCCCAACAAAGCATACAAAAGGGAAAAAGGAGAGTTGCGCAGAAGTACCTAATAGGTTTTTAATAAAAAATGTCAAACAGCTGTGTAAAATACACATATTTTACACAGCTGTTTGACATTTTTTATTAAAAACCTATTAGGTACTTCTGCGCAACTCTCCTTTTTCCCTTTTGTATGATAAAACTGCAGCAGTAAAAATCTAGGTTGACAAACAGTTGAGCAGGCAGTGCACAAGGCAGGTGCACAGGTGCGGGATGGCAAAGTTCAGCCCAGGGTGCGTACAGGCGGCCACATCGCATAACACGCGATGCGTCCGCTTCATTGATGCGGCCGCCTGTGCGCTGACGCGGCCGCTTGTAATATTAATTAAATATTGTATTCAACTGGGGGGGGGGGTGGCGGCCCAAATAGCTGCCAGACTGACCGGCCCGGGGGCCCGATTCCCCCCTGCCCCCCGGCTCAGCCCGCCTCTGCAGGTGCATGAGGTGGAGGATAACAGGACACACAGGTGATTGTTGAATGTTGTCCTCATGTAGATGTGTTTCCAGGTAGAATGTCCCCTCCCCCCTGTTCTCCTCTTGTCAAACTCGTGTGTGACCCTTACTATGCTTTATAAATTTGTCTATACAGTTGTAAAAAATCCATACTTGTATCTGATTTAAGTACCTAGGGATATTGTTTTGGGATGGGTGGTGTTTGTATTGTGGTGTTTTTATTGTTAATATGAAAATAAAAATGTCAATAATATTTGTGTTGTTGCAAAAAAACAAACGAATAAACATAGTGCTGTGAAGTATGCGGACTAAGATTAGGGTTGATGATGGTAATAACATTAGGATGCAAATAAAAATACTGTTAGTTTGATTTGTGACAAAATGCACCGTTTTATTTTTTGCATATTATTACTATTTTTATCTTTTATTTATAAAGCGCCAATATAGAATTCAGTGCTTTACAATGAGGGAAATGTGATACAAACAAACAACATACAATGACATGAAACAAAAGCCCAAACAAGTTTGGAATCTAAGAGGTGGGGGAAACACCTGATAAGTAATTTAGCTAAATAACAATTGGTGTGGATACATGTTCAAGGATACAGCCACTGTGCTACTTCTTGGCTCCAGGTAGTTGTTGGACACTTTAGTGGAACTAACTTTAGTGGACCACACCTAATACAAGATTGTGTACTGATTTTGTTTATTTTCCAAATTTCAGGAACATTACTAAATCTTCTAATCTGTTATTTTGCATACCTATCCCATGTCCCATTTGTTGATCATATATTCCTTTTGCTATGTTTCACTCTTTAACCATTTATGGTCTATTGTAAAGGACCATGTGCATGTACAGGGGCAAGTGAAACTACAATATATATTGCCATGTTATAGCCAACCTCATACAGTGGCACCCACCATGACTACTCCCTCACTTGGACATTAGCTACTGCTACTGCCTAATTAAAAAGTAATTATATACAATGTACAGAATATGTAGCTTCCAGCTATGGTTGTATTTACTTTAACAGTAGTTTTGGAGAGCAAAATAATCATCCCAGACATATTATTAATTGTCCTGTGTGCCATCATCAGATGGCAGGATAAAATTGTGTTTTATCCCACCCACCAAAGGATCTATGGCAATTAGCTGCAAAATGTGGACTGCTATTGCTGCTTGGAAGATATGTGTTATAACTAGAGCATATTAGATTGCTTGAAAGATAACTATACACACAGGCCTGTTATATCTGTAGTTATTTTCACAGTTTTGGACTCTGGCAAATATCCTTTTTTTTATTTATTTCCTAACACCGCCTATTTTTTTTTTTCTAGAAAGCTGCTTTCCCCAGAAGTACCAACGTTAACCCTCCCACATCTCAAGGTAATTATAGGGAAGAGGAGATCTAAAGTGGCCTTTTCTTAAATTAAAATGTTTAGCAAATTTGTCCAAAAGCGACGCCTTTCATAATAATATAAAATGTTTTAAATTTTCAGTCAGTATTAACTTAACAGGAAGAAAGCATTGCTTGCTTCACTCTCTGCTTCCCCAATATGAACGCTGGCTCATTAACATGACCTTTTTTTCATTCCTGCTAAGATTAAAAAAAATAAAAAACTACAGAATAGAAGGTAAATCCCTGTGTTAAGTTGATTGATTTACTTTACTATACAAGTGCTTATACCCTTAGTCAGAATACATGCCACAAGTCTGCTTTAAGAAAGCTCATTTTATATATAATTTTGCCAATATTTGAAGGAATCTTTGATTAAAATATAGTAAATGTATTGAAATATCACATGCACTGCTACTTATAGCAAAAGTATAATATTCACTAGTTTAATGGAACATTCACATTTATGTTAAGCTGGAGCTTCCCAGCATAGAGCCAGCAATCTAATATTGGCAAACAAACATTAAGAAAAATGTAAGCAGGCTGCCAGTAGTTCAATGGGCTGTCATTCTTTATATATGTATCAGCTGTGACTTATCACATAATGTATCGGGGTCCTACTTTGTCAGAAATGAGACGTCTGATAAAGGGAATATATCTGGTCGAACCCTGAAATGTTATGTGAAAAGTAACCGTTGATGTATCTGACGAAAGAAATATGTTAAGTGGATCCACTAAAGTCAGGTGAGAAATCATCACTGAGTTGTGCTGTAAGCCTGCTGACCCTTTACTTGTCATAATCCACCTGCACATTTCTTTATCATAGAGAATCTACTGACTCTCTAAAAAAAAAAGTATGTAACTTTGAACGGCTGCCTAAAATACACTTTTTTTTTTTACATTTTCTAGAATTATGCTCGAGTAGGCACGAAACCCCCGACTCGGAATAGGCCTCATTCTGCAAATAATGGAAAAAAGCAAATACCTAGGTAATAATTTAAAAATCTGGAAATAAACTGCAGTAAATAAAGTATTCAAATAATTCTGATCTACTTATATATATTGGTTTTTGTCTGTATATATTTTCCCTGCTGTCACTCGTGTCTGGTCTTGTAACTTGGTGATGTACAGCTTTGATAAAAGGGCATTGTCCTTTTTTTATTTAAAGACCCCGACCGAGAACGGCAGACATACAGGCTGCCAATGACGTGGCAGTCCCAACAGATCTTGCAGATTTCTCACTTGCAAAAACCATTAGTAAGATTGAATGCAAACTGGAGGAGGGGGAGCTGCCAGAAAACACTGAAGATGACGTCATTCCCGGACTGAGCAATGAAATTGGTGCAGGTATTTCACTTTCAGTCCATAACATCGGAACAAAAAATGTATTAAATATATGTTCTTGCTTTAGTATTGTTAAGACTTATGAAAACACGGTCATCGCAAGTTCCCTGGCAGCTGTATCATATAGTTCAGAAATAGCCATGGTACTGTGTAACAATATAAACATCATGTTTCCCAGACACTGTTACTTCTGCAGATTCCCTACTACAGGGAAACCAGCCTTTGAGTTACATCTGGGGCTCTGGGATGAGACATAACCCCACTGTTAACAGGCAGGTGCATTGAATGTAGGTTTGATTGATCCCAAAAGCTAACTTTTTCTGTAAAGTGTTACGCGTGCAGTCAGTGCAGGGATACTGCCCTACATGTCAAATGAAAAGGACTGAACTAAAGCAGACCATGACTATTTTTCACAGTGTCTTAGAGAGATGGTTGATTTGTCTTTAATATTGTTTGCCTTTTAAGCCACAGAATAGTATCTTCTGATCAACCTTTGGGATCTCCTCAAGCATTTACAGAGGAACAATATTTGAACACAGTGGGCCTGATTCATCTTCGAATGCAATCTGCACACAAGTTATGTCTTTAAAACGAGCACAGAATTTGAGCACACATGCGCCCGTATTTAAATCCAAATGGATCTCAAGATCTTTTCCATTTGAATCTGGGTAGAATTATGCACTGCCTAAACAGTACTTGTCGTTTATTAAGAGACAGAACAGACAGCAGTATACGTACATGCATGTGTGCAGTATGCAGTCCCATCAGAACGCATGCAAAAAAAAATAAAAGTGATAAAAGAATTTACTAACTAATAATACAATAATCATTAATAAAAATGTGTTTTAAACATATATTTTTTTCTTTTACATTAAATATATAACTCCGGATACTGTTATAGCAGACTGTAGATACGATCCATTTTTATAGTTTGTCTTCCTTGTATACACATGTTCTGTGCTATCTAGTTGCACAGATACATACCTGTAGTCTTTAAAACAAAAACTATGCCATGACAGTCATCACTATTAATCGGCACTGACACCTGCCCTATAGGTGGTGCAAAAGATACGAGATTAAGAAAAGATTAAGAGAAACCAAAGACTTGAATGGCTGCATCTGCGTTGGCACACCCTCTGCACACACCCACTGTACACTGCCTACATTCATCCGTCCCTTCCCTCCCCGTTCTGCCTCTCAAGTCATAAGAAGTAGTAAGTGTCATTTGCTTTCAGCCATGAATTGCATGCTGTTGCGTTCATTGGTCTGTTTCGGAGCATGCGCAGAGCTATTTAAAGGAAGATACGGCATGTAAATGGGCCTGCGTACGAAGATGAATCAGGCCCAGTATTTCTCGGATATAAAGGGTGTACTACTGATTTCTTCAATAAGAAGAGAAAAACATATATATTATTTTCAAAATAGGTAATACTCCAGTATTATGTAACATAATGAGCAAATTGAGGGTGACAGCTAGAGTGACTGCCCTAGTTAAAAAGAAAGAATGGTTGATTGGTTTCACAACATTGCAGCAAAGCCCATGTGGTTGTGATTCGTCAGAGTGGGAGTAATGTATTTGCTTCTTGCCTCGTCCAAAGCATGTCTGTCACCTCTACTACTTCTGTCTTCCCTTGATATTTTGCTGCAGTGTCAGCATTGGGTATGAGCCAATGCAGCGTGTGTGCGAGTTGAGATCATGACCCTCAGACCCTGAGCTGCCGGTGCTGACAAATGATGCATATAATGCTCTTCTTTTGTGTTGTAACCGTGATCAAGGAAAAATGTCATTAAAAGCTTTAGTGCGAAATAACTCAAGGTTTTGAGAAGTCCGCTTTATGCCAGAAAGTAATATCAGGTCATGGGATTCTGTCATATCTAATTCTGCCATCTGCCTGACTGGCCGGTTGGTTGCTGACAGACAGTTTTTTGTACAGCATCTCTGCATACTTGTCATATTTGTTCAAATGCCATATATTGGACATGTAGAAAAGCTTATATAGTCAGAGAGGTGAGTAGTATTAGCCCATTTTGACTCCTTTCCTATGCACCTGCTGAAATCCTCCTCGGATGATGTATTAGCTCGAAAAACATTATATTACAAATATGAATAGGCAGCCAAATAGAGAGGTGTGAAATTTTATAAAATTTATTCAATTTAAATTACCTATGAGACTGCAAGTCAGTCAGCGATATCTAGGGTAGTGCATAGGAGCCTCTTCTCCTTCCCCATCACATACTGCCATGGACAGCATGGTGGCTTAGTGGGTAGTACCTCTGCCACACACTGCTGGGTTAATGAGTTCAATTTCCGACCGTGGCCTTATCTGTGTGGAGTTTGTATGTTCTCCCCGTGTTTGCGTGGGTTTCCTCCTGGTGCTCCGGTTTCCTCCCACACTCCAAAAACATACCGGTAGGTTAATTGGCTGCTATCAAATTGAATCTAGTCTCTGTGCCTTTCTATCTGCGTGTTTGTAGGGAATTCACTGTAAGCTCCGGGAGGGCCTGATGCTTGTGACAAAATATCCTCTGTATAGTGCTGCGGAATTACTGGCGCTATATAAATAAATGATGA
The DNA here is from genome assembly GCF_038048845.1 of Mixophyes fleayi. Taxonomy (NCBI): domain Eukaryota; kingdom Metazoa; phylum Chordata; class Amphibia; order Anura; family Limnodynastidae; genus Mixophyes; species Mixophyes fleayi. The sequence continues at coordinate 115,068,281 of NC_134405.1, forward strand.
TGATGCTTCAAGAAAGCTTCTAAACTGTTTTTAATAATTTCACTTTTCAGCTAAAGAATTGGAAAGAGTGCATTCTGTGTTTTTGTTTAGCTGCTTGTGTATGTATCACATGTATTTTCTGCTAACGTTTTGCAGAGGCTCAGATCAGATTTCTGAAAGCAAAACTACGAGTCATGCAGGAAGAACTGGATAACATAACTCTTGAATGCAATAAGAAGGTAAACCTATCTTCCAGAACCTCTAACAAGTGTGGTTTCAAATAAAATAAAATTAACATTATGTCTGTATGTTTGAAATGGAGACAGGTGCCTAATAGTGCAGTATTATTACTTAAATCAGGAAACTGACAGAGAAGACGGCACACTCATAGTGACAGTTTCATCTATGTTGTTCTTTGACTTTGCTGTTGTGTCTGTGACTTATCAAAGATTCACTCCCAGTCCCATCCATAAGTATCAGAGGAATATTAAGTAGAGTTTCACTAGATATTAAGAGGCATTTACATCCTTGTGTAACATTGTTTACATTTCTAATTGGTTACTCTGAATAATATTGTAATGTTTATTTCTCAGAGAATTGTGGGTGACAGTGTTTTTTGTTTTGTACTGTAAATGTCACAAATAGAGGGCTGTTCTATGATTTTGGGTGCATTATTTTTTCATGCTCTGTTAATCCTTACCACCTGGGTAGAGGGAATGGCATGCATGACGGGTGTGGTAGGGTTTCTCTGCACTTTTAAACGTGACACACTACACACCGACGAAAAAACCATGATCACTAAAAAAGTGATAAAGTAAAAATAGCGACTTACAATGTAACAGACAAGTAGTATTTCCGGCACCTTAAATTCCCTGCAAATGTAAAAAGCGACTTTCCAAAACATGTACACTAACAAATCACGTCATTTCTAATGGTCATAGTGAAAACTGCGGTTTTAAAGCGGCAATGGGTGGACACACAGCCTGTATGATGTAATCTAGGTGGTAAGTCCACCCATTGCCGCTTTATAAGTGCGGCTAAAAGGACTACCACATTGCATGACAGCAAGGACTATTAGATGTGTAGCTTTTACTGCTATATATTTAATAGCGCTGCAGAGATTTATTTATAATTTGATTAGGAGGTTTTATTGTGCAGACAAATTGTTTAAAAATAATTGAACTCTTGTATGGTCTCCATTCCTCATTATGTTGATTAGGGGCATTTAAGTAAAGTTTCCATGTAATGTTACAGGACGATGAGAGCCGCAATCTTAAATCTCGTGTAAAAGATCTGGAGGAGGAGCGTGGCAGACTACAGAGGACAGTGAATATACAGCAGACGCAGGCTGAGAAATATAAAGCTTTATCGGAAGAATCTAATAAGAAAAGTGATGGGTTACAGCATCAGCTTTCCTCATTGGAGAAGGTACACTGCCATATCATGGTTTCCACAATCTTTGTACACTAAGGAACTCTGTGCTCATAAAGACAATTTGGAATTAATAAGTTGTTAATACATTTTCTCTAGCTACCTCTCTACATCGTCTTCTCATCTTTATTAGCGAGGTCACTGAAAGAGCAGCCATTTTTCTTGAGGGCACATCTCATCCTTGGTGATAACTCTTAAGGAAAAATCATTATCTATTGGGGGGAGTAATCACATTACTTTCTGAAGCATCTATAGTGGATCTTTTATTAGTAACAGTAAAATGCCAACATGGTATGTTGCTTCCAGGTAACTATACGATCTGTGTCATTCACATGAATTATGGCAGCTTAGTATTTAGTTCAAGTAGTTACAATGTTATTATTAATAACTCTCCATCTTCTTTATTATCATTGACAAAATGCAGTACTATGTAGCAGTAGTGCTGTCTTATGCAGTTTTATTTGCTTACCACCTGTCAGTATGAAGGACCCCTGCAACTATAGATAATTCCACATTATTCCTTCTATTTCTGGTTGGTCAGGAATCTTTACAGCCGCAGCTTAAATTGAATTAAATGTTTTCAGTTTTTCTCCTAAAACACTACTTGGGTTAGCCTGACTTGTGGACTAAGTCTACACTCCTTTATTTTATTTTAATAACCCTGCTTTGCAGAATGAAATCTAATTTTTTTTGCACCACATTGCAAACCTAGGTTCACCAGTGCGCAAGAAATTCCCTCAGTCTGCTCAATTCATTCTATAGGCCAGACCTTTCCCTGCAGGCATTGCATGCTCGTAGGAGGAGATCTGAGTGCACCACTGTATATTAAGGTGTGTGACATCAGCAGAGAGTATTCTGCACCATGCATTGGTCATTTTGCAATTGAAAATGATGACCCGTGTCTTTGTTCAGAGTAGTGAAACTATGCAATCACTATCAGTATTGCATCATTTGTAGCAGTGGGCAATATATCTTAGTTGAAATATACATACTCCCCAGACAAATTTTTTAATTGAAAACTAATTGTAATGGCACTCTTGTAGCTATCTGCCTCAGATACTCTGTATTTTTCTGCTCTTTTTTTGCCTGAACATTGCAGGCGGGTAAAAGCTGGGTGCTTGGCACACTAATGTTGCTAAGTGTTATGAATGCTGTGGGTGGAATATCATAACTGAAACCAGGTTTCAGAAGTCTACTTACCTGGGATCTGTTGTTCACATGATGTGTCAGATTCCCCAGTCTTGCAGCTGCTGGCTCTCGGATCACTCTTGCATGCCCCCCACTGGCAGCTTGCTGTAGGTGGAAAATATGCTGACCATGTAGGCAGAAACAGAGAGAGTGTTATGGTCATTACACAGCACTTGCTTCTTCAGACGCGATAGGGAGCTTGTTATCTCCTAGCTATGGCTATGGTCCCTCCCAAAGACATAATGCATTATGGATTTAATGTAGTTTTACAATGTTCAACTATAAAAACAAGCAGTTCCCAGTCAGTGTTGCTCTGGCATTGATATAATGAGTACTGTTATAGAGGAAAATATTGTCAGTTAACGGTGACCTGTTGTTTTGGCATTGACTGTCTGTCTAACTAGTACAGAAGGGATACACTTAACCATCTTTATTTCTGCTAAAGCACTGATGGCTCATTGTACTGTTGAAATAGTTAAATACTACAATAAAGATGAAGGTTAAAAGCAAACGATTCCCTGAGGGATGTGAGCGAGGAGGCAGATGAGGTCATTTTCTATTTTCTTGCTGTTGAAATATTAGCAGAGGTAGGACCTTGGAAGAGACTCAGTAGGACTTGCTAATAAGACATGATGTAATAATACCCAAGATGTTCTTGCAGTATTCAGGCAACATGGTGAGAATACAAATTAGCAAGTATTTTTTTGTTGTTGCGGATACATAAATCAATCGACCTCTTTAATAAAACATAAATAAAATATTTCTAAATCATAAATATTTTTTGTACAAAATAGTCTTATATATGTGGTACAGCTCTCAGAAATGTTACCTATTATGTTTGCGTTCAATCTGCTGTGAGCTTAGTCACCCTATGCAGGGGGTGAAATCTGCTACCTGGCATGTTCGGAGTTGTAGTTCAGCAGCACCAGAAGGACAGGCCAAAGGCTTAGATTTAGGTCTCCTTTGAACTCGGAAGTCTGTTAATGGATACACATTTACCACATTTAGAATGTAACTTTGTTATTCTATAAATATTGATTATAAAATATAAACATAATTTATATTATCAAATACAGGGAAATAAGTGGGATTTGCTATATTGCTTGCAATGCGGGAGCCAAACAATATATCCACAATATAAAAACCTTCCCATGCAAAAGTGAAAACTTAGTTGGTATTACTAAGCAAATAATGGATTGTGGGAAGGAAAAATGATCAGCCTCATTATAGGCAAATCATGCTTTTTGTGTTTGTCATCTAATTGTTGATATACCTATAAATATAAAGCCGTCCGTGTTGGGAGTTATGTTGCCTTGCGATTGTTGAATTTTGGCCCAGCTGTGTTCTAAAGCCAGTGGTGCGTTTACTTGTTCCTGTAGCTGTGACTCCAAATGTCTCTAGTTCATAGAAACTATAGGATATCTACCGATCTGAGGCTCGAAGAGCAATTTGTGGGACTCTGCTTGTGGTCCTGAGGTGCATACAATTTATTCCAGTGCTTTTATGTTCTGTTTTCTGTTTGATTTAGGAACTGGAAAATGTGAAAAGAATACAGAAACAATCTGCAAGCAGTCAGAGTGCCACTGAGGTTCGCCTGAACAGAGCCCTGGAGGAAGCGGATAAATACAAAATGGAACTGAATAAACTAAAACAAAGTAACAAGGTACTTTACCTGTAACAAAGGACTTGTCTAACATGATTAATGTGAAGATATTTTCAGGTTTTTACCAATATAGTCATGCTTTTCTTATTAAGACAATCATACATCCTCCATTTAATTTAATTATAATATGCACGTGTCCTGATTAGACCAACATTTTAGTTCATTAAAAAAGCCCTCTTATTTTGCATATATATATTTCTGTGAGTGCTTCCATCCTACATTTTTACTTCCTTTATTTTATCTCCTGACTGTGAGTGTACTGTAACCATCTCTGCATTGTACATACAGACATGTGACAAGGAAAGATAACCCACTTTCAAATCTGTGTTTTTACGTATCAACCATCTAGTCCTCAATAAGGATCCACATTCTTACTAGTAATGGTAAGAGACAACTTTGGGAAAGTCAGAGGAAGTGGTAACTGGGAGGTTGAATAAAACATGATTAGTTCTTGTTTGACAGGGTACAATATGAGTATTTCTGTAGCTTTGACCCATTCTCCGCAGCAGATATTTTATAAAAGTGTGTTTTTAGTTCCCAGCCTGACTCTTGGCCCTGTTGCAGATCAGCTGAGGTGGAAACATTATTTTTTAGGAAAATATTCTAGATGTGCATTTTGTGTATATAGTTATACATAATAATATAATGGGCATAGTTCAGCTGATACAGCATTATAGCAGATGGTTTGGTTACTGCATTGATTTCCTTTTTTTTGTATTTTTCTTTTGGGTTGAATTCATTGTACTTTTAATCTAACATCTAAATTATACTAGATGTAGCTATTCCTAGGTATGATGGAAGGACCATTTACATAAAATATATTCTCAGATATCCAATCGTAATTACTTTGTACTGGCTTGAAAATGAGTTGTGTAAACATGTAAGGAACAGGATAGCATTTTTTTTAATTTTTTTTTTTAGTACTTTATAGTTTAACCAGCGTTACATTCTTGTATCACTGTATATTATATTGCAATACATATATACATTTGCATCATTCAGGATTCAGTGACTGCAGTAAATATATGATCATCTTTATTTTGTTACACATTGGTTCTGTAATTATTACTTTCCCAATAATGTGTAGGTGTACAGTGTTATTTTTTGCTAGTAACAACAAACGCAGATAGATGGAAGACTATAATTTTTTTGTTAAATGAGAAGAGACTGTTTTAGTATGCAGGTATTGCAGATGGCTTTACTGACACTGCACTGTTTAAAATACTTGGCCTTATTCAGGATACTGCTAGCCAGGAGAAGAAAAAGATTGAAGAACTAAAACATGAAAATAAGAAGCTGGAGAAGCAGAAAGCAGAGCTGATGGCTGGGTTTAAAAAGCAACTTAAACTTATAGACATTTTAAAGAGACAAAAGGTAAGCATCAGTTTTAGTACTAAAACACAGTATCACATACGTAATTGTAATTAGTAGTCGGGATGTATTGAGTAGGGGGCCTATTATAATTATGTCTATTTCACAATCCCTACTATATATTTTTTATTTTCTCATAAATCCTTTGTATAGTTAATTTTTTTTTTTTCTATTATCCCCATCTGCAGCACAAATGTTAAAGGACATGAACCAAAAAAACCTCCATAAATCAAGCAAATCCCCATAATACGTTTCCAAATTAGGAAAGCATTTTACAGCTGTAGCCTGTAGAGTTAAAAATCTCATGATCATCAGAGCTAGTTTATTTTGCCTTTACAACTGGATGTCCCAAAGTGCCCAATGTTTCGGGAGCCCCCCCTTCTTCAGGTGCGAGACTGATTATCTTACACCTGAAGTAAACAAACGGAAGCCATGTTGTTTAAGTCAATTGATTCTTGTATTGTTGTAGCCATATACACAAAATTTGCTGTTACTGTTGCTTAAATCCTCTACCCTCCTTTCTAGCTGTTGCTTGTATTAACTGCCCCCCTACTTCAATGCCCCCCATATTCCCATTCCAAATGTAATGTCCACTGCTTGCTTGGCCTTGAAATTGCAGCCAGTCTGCACTCTTAACTGACTCGTTGAAGATGTGCTACCCCAGCAGGGCTGCTCTTTGAACAATTCTATTTCAGGAAACAAAAAAATGAGTTTAGCTTTTTGACCAAGACATTGTGTATATTTTGCCTTTAATTGGCAATCAGATATGATATTGCACTGTAACTACTTCTCGTAACCAAACGTCTTACACATCTATTTCTAACTCTACCCTCTGCTCCTTCTGCTCTATATTCATAGATAAAGGTGCTTCACTACTCTCATCTCAGAGCCAGTTCCACGTTTAATTGAATTATTTATCCATTCCCTCATAGTAGTGTATTACATTTTTGTCTCTATCATGTGACCTATTGCTAGCATTTGTCTAATGGCTCATCTTTACTTTCATTTACCTTCAAACTACTTAAATGACTATTATAAAATAGATGCACTCCCTTCCTTGCTGTAATACCCAACTGGACCATCTGTAATATGACTTTTGCACTACACTCCATATTAAAAGATGCCTCTTCTCTCTCTTGTACCTAATAAAGTCAACCACTCCCTTCTTCTGCAAACACTTAGGGCTAGATTTACTAAGCTGCGGGTTTGAAAAAGTGGGGATGTTGCCTATAGCAACCAATCAGATTCTAGCTTTCATTTAGTTAGTACTTTCTACAAAATGACAGCTAGAATCTGATTGGTTGCTATAGGCAACATCCCCACTTTTTCAAACCCGCAGCTTAGTAAATCTAGGCCTTAGTGTTAAATTTATCAAGCAGCGGGTTTAAAAAATTGGAGATGTTGCCTATAGCAACCAATTGGATTCTTGTTAGTTATTTAGTACATTCTACAAAATGACAGCTAGAATCTGATTGGCTGATAAATGTACCCCTTAGTAATTCTTGAATGGAGCCTCATTTTTACCATATGATTATTTGTTGGTATACACCAAAGCAGAGTCATTAGACTACCTGTGGTCTCTGTATACACTACTTGTGTTCCAATATCCTCTGTATAGAGGACACAGAGATCTACCAATTTTCTTTACATTGTTCCTTTGGGTTATATTTAAACAGTCATATTTTATAGGTACAAAAAGAAGGTTTGTTTTTTTTTTTAAAGCGGTGGTGCAGAGTAAATGTGTTGATGAGTATTCTTTGTTTCTTGTATCAAAACAGTGCAAAGGTAGCACACACAAATGGAAACATTCCCATAATGTACAGTAGCAGGACTGGTATTTTGCAGTTTGTATGTACATGAGTTATATAGCAGTGTGAAAGACATTACTGTCTCTATCATGTTCTCCATCCTTGGTATTAGCTATCAGTAACCCTGGTGGTCGTAGAGGAATGTATACCTTGCATTGTAAAATAACTTGCATTTTTTTTCTAATATTAAGCTACCGAAAACCCAATTTACATATGATTTTATATGTAATAAAACCACTCCTGTTGTAAGATTACGTACAAGGCTGAATACATTAATTCTTCTAAGCATTTCCTTATAAAGCAGCATTTCAACCAACATGCTATTTTCTGCTGCCTGGTTCCAGAGTTACCCATCAATGCCCTTTTGTGACAATCCAATAAGAAGCTGTATGGTTTCCTTATTGGAGAGTTAGGTTAGATGTGGCAGGCATTTTCATTTCACCCAAGGGAACTTTAAGTAGAAGTAACACCTGTCTGTTTAAGGGAGGGAAAAGGTACAGAATTCTGTTCAATTTCAGGTGCTTTCAGTATGCCCTGCTGCCGTCTTGTGAAAATGTTTTACTTACCAGTTAGTCGAAAAGGTATTTCTCATATGTAACAAATCCCCACAGGGTTTTAGAAACCTAAAATAACTGCTGCTAAGCTCAATACTGGAATAATTGAGTCTTAAACCGTATTTTAAATGGTGCCCTCTTTAAAGCTGTGTTGCTTTTATAAAATGTTTTATTTATTTCACATGAACAAAGGCAGAATTGATCATTACTGGATTACTGCCCATACAAAAATCATAATTAAAAAATAAATTAAAAAAAAAAAGCAAGTATTGGACATACAGCTTTCTCATACATCCAGTTGGGGGACACTAGAACCATGGGGTATAGAGGTGCAGGCAAGGGTTTGGGATCTCAAACTCTCAGAACCCCACCCCCCTTCCCTAATCTCTAGCCTGTAGGGTTCCCACCCCCCCCCCTCCCCCTCTCAGTAAAATGCGACAAAAGCTTAGACCCCCCACAGCTGTTGCTGCACTCCACTATATCTCTCAGCCGGGGAAGTGATAGAGCAAATATTGCTTTATTTCTGCATTTTACCCTAATGTTTCCTGTGGGATTTTGTCTGTCACCTTACTCAAGGGGAGTAGTTCCATAGCTGGTCCTGGTGTGACATCAGTTATATTTATTTACATGTTTAAGATGTTACACTAAGGTAGCTAGGGGCCAGGTACTGCTGGCCACACACACACACCTGTGGATGGCATGGCCAATTTGGCAGAGCTAGCCTGGGCAAAATCTATAGCACAGCAGCAACTAATCCCAGGGTTGTAAGCGACGATGTTATTCCTCCTGTCTTCCCCCTCACTTCAGATACAGAACCTGTTCTAGTGGGGACGTTTAACCAAGTTCACCGTCCTTCCAACGAGGAACCAGTTTGGGAACATATTCTGGCCAAATCTGTGCAGGGCTTAGTGAAGCTCCTCTTCTGTAGATACGTTTTTTAGAGTCTACCTCTACAGCAAGACCAAGCAAGCGCCACAGCCTGGCAGTAGGCCAGACATGAGGCAGATTGGACTCTGACCTTTCAGTTCAGGAGGAGGTTGAAGTTGCTGAGGATCCGAACATAAAGGACCCCTCTGGAAAACGAGGGGTAGAAAAACAAGGGGTGAAATATTTGGTACAGGCTGTGATACAGACCCTTAACAGTGAAGAAATTGAGGAGCATGTTTCTCAAGACTTATCACTGTGCACAGCTTAATCGCTTTGTGAGGCATAGTCCAAACAAGAGGTTCAACATCTTATGCAGATTGCAGTTGGTTTTTTTTGTTTGTTTTTTTTTTTTTTTTTTTTTTTTAAATCCCTTTCCTGGACAAAAAGCAATCTCTGCCTACGGTGGATACTCATTATAGCAGATTTAATTCAGCCACTCTAAAGGATGGCTTGGATAGAAAATGCGAAGTCATTTTAAAATCTATATACAGCATGGGTTAACAAAGCTTTAGGAAACTGGTCAGAATAGCTTTCTGAAGGTCTGCAGTTGGGCAAACCAAGGTCAGAATTAATTACATTGGCTGACCACATCCAAGAGTTTTCTGGGTATATGGGTGATGCCTGTTGTGATGTGGGACTTGTTGGGGCAAAAATATCTGCCTCAGCTGTAGGGGAGGGAAGTACATTGTGACTTAAGGCTTGGGAGGCTGACTTGGAATCCAATGTCTTGTTTCATCCTGAACTTGATCATTTATGCAGTCAGGCCACAAGAAGAAAAAATGTTTCCTACCTGTTAAAGGTCCCAAGTGCAGAGGGTCTAAATTTTGATCCTTTTTATTCACAGGAATAGCTAGGGGTGCTAACTCCAGGGGGCAGTATTCTGCAGCCTGTGCATTCTTCTGAAGAGTTTAGAATTCTGTTTGAACCTTTTCTTAGTTCAGAAACCAGACAGATGTGCTATGGTGGCTTCCTCCTAGACAGGACCTGTTAAGTCAGGGATCGTTCCATTATCAAGATTTAGCTCAGCTAGCTTCAACATTGTTGCTGTTGAAGCCATGATCCTTACAGTAAAAGGCCTCTCTGAAAGTGTGGTGGTAACCATGCTGAAGGCTAGAAAGCAGGTATCTGGTAGAAATTACCAAAGAATGTTGAGAATATACACTACATGGCCAAAAGTATATGGACATCACTTTAAATTAGTGTGTTTTGGAGATTGCATTACTGTAGGCTTGATTTTATGCACCTATGGCAATAGGTGTGGCTAAAAGTTCCATCCTTAAATAAGCAGTAGAATGGGTCGCACTGAAAAGCTCAGTGCTAGTCTTGCCCCAGTCAACTAAGTACTGTTATTGTGAAGTGGAAGCATCTAGGAGCAACAACAGTTCAGCCGTAAAGTAGTAGGCCACACAAGCTCACAGAATGGTAACTCAGAGTACTGAAGCATGTAGTGTTTAAATATCATCTGTTCTTGGTTGCAACACACATTACAGTGTTACAAACTGGCTCTAGAACCATTGTTGGCAATTGAAATGTTCGGTGTGAGCTTCATTAATTGGATTTCTGTTGCGAAGAAGCCGCACACAAACCTTAGATTGCAATGTGGCATGCTAAATGTTGGCTGGTGGTGTAAAGCACACTGCCATTGAACTCGGGAGTCATGTTCTCTTTAGTGACAAATCATACTTCACCATTTGGCAGTTTGTCGGACAAATCTGTTTTTTCCGGATGCCAGAAAAATGCCTCCCATCAGAATGCAAACTGTAACGTCTGGTGGAGGAAGAATAATGGTCTCTTAGTTCCAGTGAAGGGAAGTTTTAGTGCTACAACATATTTGTGTGCTTCCAACTTTGTAACAACAGTTTGGAGGTCTTTTCCAGTTTCAGCATGACAACATGAGGTCCAGCAATAATAAAATGGTTTTCAAAGTCTGTTGTGGAAGAACTTTATTGGCCTGCAGACCTCATCCTCACCAAACCTTTGGGCTGAATTGTAACGTCATATGCAAGCCAAGTTTTATCGCCTAACATCAGTGCCCGACCTCACTAATGTTCTTATAGCTGAATGGATGCAAATCCTTGCAGCCGTGTTTCAAATCTAGTGGAAAGCCTTCCCAGAAGAGTGTAGGCTATTATAGCAGCAAAGGGGGGACCAACTCCATATTAATCCCATGGGGCAGGGGTCCAAATACTTTTGGCTGTGTATTGTATATCCTTTAGTGTGAAAAGATTTACCTAAATCTTCCTTTAGACTACCCAGGTTTCTTCAGTTTTGCAAGAGTATATAGACAGTGGTTCTTTAAAGGTCCAGGTTTCATCCATCCCTATTTGATTTCTTCTAGAAGAAACCGGCATTGATAGCTGTGTGCAGCCCCTTTATATTCCTCCTATAGATCATTGGAACCTAAAGCTTTTCTTGACAACATTTTAACACCTTTGTATTGGAGTTGAAGTTCCTTAAATGAAAGAAAACCTTTCTTTTGGCGTTCGACATTGAGAAGAGTTTTGGAGCTGGAACCTCTTTTTTGCAGATCACCATATCTAATTTTTCATGAGGACAAACTGTCCTTTATTTTGTTGGACATCATCAGGGCCCTGAGGACATGCCTTGCTAAAGTTTAGTTTCAGAAAACTCACATCCTTGTTGTCCTCTATGGTGCGCATAAAAGAGGTTAGCCAGCATCCATTATTAGATGAATCACTTCACCAATTAGATAGACTTACATTGGAGCAGGGAAGCCGGTTTCTAAAAATATGAGGGCACATTCTACCAGTTCAGCGAGTGCTTCCGATGCCCACCTGTCCATATATTTACAGGTTCAATGTTTTTGAGTCCAAAGAATCTAGGTTGGGTGTAAGGTTTTGCGCACAGCAACTTCAGAGCGTACCCTCCTGTGGGGACAGTTTTGGGGCAGGCCCATGTTTCTAGTGTCCCCTAATCAGATATAAGTGAGGGATTATTGTACTTGTTTTAAATCCTTTTATCAAAATCTTTTGGGGAACACTGGAAGTCCACCCTTTACACTCAGGTTCTTTCCTTTGTCGTTTGGTGTCCGTTTTGGGAGGACATTATATTCCTTGTTTTCTCTCCCTTTTTATCTGTCTCCCCTGTTGTGCTTAGTTGTCTTACAGGCTAGGGCAGTGGTTCCCAAACTTTTTCAGTTCGTGGCACCCATAGTCTCCATAATTTTTTCAAGGCACCCCTCCAAAATAATTAGAGAGTAGTCCTGTTTAAGTATTTGAGTCAAAATAAGGTAATAAGTATTTAGGAGAGAAATACTTTGGAAGTTGTATGCAAAAATAATATACATAAATCGAAAGGGAAAAGAATAATTTTTTTCAATTATATTTCTGTCAAAGAATAATTTACAGATAATATTAAGAGGAATAAGATCAAACAAAATAAAACAACTTGAACAAAAATAATCACACTCTGCCCCCTCCTTCATTCTTTTTGCCCCTCCATTGCTGTTTCCTTTCACCTTTCCCTCCATTTCTTTACTTACCATACTTGGCCTTCTTTCTTCTATCTTCTTACCAATGCGGTGGCACCCGAGACCCAGCATGCTCCCCTCTCCTGCCGCTTCTCACTGAATATGTCAGGCGTGACGTTATCACGCCCGACGTTCAGTGAGGAGGGAGGAGCATGCTGGGTCCCGGGCGCCGCCATATTTGTAAGTTGTTTTTTGTCCCCTGGGAGCCACGGCGCACACTTTGGAAACCGCTGGGCTAGGGGATATAGAGGAGGAGGCGCTCAGCTGTCTGAGTTACCTGCTAAGCTTCTGCATGCACCTCTATACCCCATGGTTCCAGTGTTCTCCAATAGATTTAGAGAAAAGCCTTTAATAGAAGTGCAAAAATCCTCTTTTACAGTATAGTAAAGTGTGCCATGGTTATTTCTCAAAAATTGACAATTTTGCTAATGGAAATAGATCGTTTATGTGCCTTGCCGTTGAAGTCCTCTTTATAGCATTGGTTACATAAAATCAGATGGGAAATATACATTGAATGAGAAATCTGCAATTTATCATTGGCTTTATCTAGTTGACTACATATTTATTTTTGGGGGTGGGGGCATTAGGGAAAGGGGTGCTGGGATATTATTGACAAATTGCTAACTAATACATTTTTATTTCCCATTTCTACCAGATGCACATTGAATCAGCAAAGATGCTTTCTTTTACGGAAGAGGAGTTTATGAAGGCACTGGAGTGGGGTGTCTCCTAAGCCTGCATTTCTGATTGTCTGCATCATTTTAAATTGATCATATAAAAGTGTATTTGTTCCCTCTTGTAGAGATTTTCATATATGTTTGGCAGCAATCCTACCATATACTAGAAGTTTGTAAAATGTAGTAACCACACCATTTGCTTCAATTTTGTTTTATCAGATATTAAACAGTGCTTTTTAAAATTATACAAGTGGTACGATCATGGTTTTTAAAAATAAATATGCTTCAGAGCTGCTGCTTGACGATAAACAAAAAATATTTCACTTTTTCCACTGTGGTCCATCGGTAAGGGATGCCATTGGACAGATGTTTTCTGCCACATCTATAAGCTGCACTCCAATAAAAAAAAAAAAAGTGATGAATTTTAAAGTATAAATAATTTTTTTATGTTTAAGTGCATTTGTGTTAGGAACTGTTTTTTTTACCAGCATAATTGTGGTGTTCTTATGTCGATGGTTGTTTGAAAAAATAAAACAGGAATCTCTTAAGTGGAGTTAATTTAATTTTACACATCATACCAACTTTTTAAAGGCTTGTTCACAGACATACTCTAGGTCAGTGTTTCCCAAACCCAGTCCTCAGGGACCCCTGCAGGTTTTCCATATCCCTTTGCTGGGGGGACAGGTATAATCATTACTGACCGACACATTTTGAAAGATCCACAGGTGGTATAATTATATCATTGGTCACCTGAAAAACCTGCACTGTTAGGGTGCTGTGAGGACTAGGTTTGGGAAACAACTACAATAGGTAAATTGACAAAAGCACATGCATAAACTAATGGTTTAGTGGGTTGCTTTCATGGTGTTGCACATTTCCAGTACAGTACATTTTATTAGTTAGTGTTTTACACATTGTATTGATATTCTATAACGCAGTGATGTGAATGGCACCTTTTGAATTTTATTTTTCCTATTTAATGCACTTTTCATGCATTTTCTAGTAAAAAGCATGAAAAAAAAAGCAGGTAGGTGGGACTAACCATTTTCTAGGTGTTGTTTAGATTAGGAAAATGACCAGCACTATGTTTTACATGTTAATTTTGTCTGGAATAAAACTGGTGATTTTTGCTTAGTAGTATTCCAAAATATAGTGTTTATGCTTTAAGGACTTACAACATCTAAACAAATATCTACAAAAATTTTACACATTCTGACACCTCGTGAAAGTATTTTATTAAACGTTCTGGTTGGTACAAGTATTATGCATCCATAAATTAAAACCTTTCCAAATAGCACTCTGCTGCTATAAAGGGTGCCATCTGGTGGTAGAACAGTGAATCACTTCATTTAAGAATCCCAGCCATCTTCTGAAAACATGTCCACATTTCTTTTCTGAAAAGTCTTCTGAAACTCTTCATCAAACATATTGAGGTCTTCCTCATTTTTAAATATTCCCTAAAAATTGCAAGAAAATAATTCAGTATTTTCACATAATCCTATTAAAAAGTAATTATCCTGAAATCGGAAACTAAGATTTGTTATACCAAAATAACACAGAATAACTATCTTTATAAAAATCTGTCACCAGCAGCCACCTTGTTAGAATTTGTAAGAATGAACAATTGTAAGTCTTTTTTCTGTAATCTCATTAGTTTTTCAGTTACATGTATAGTTTGCATAAAGTCTGCATTAGCAGAATACAAGCGTTTCACAAATTTCACACTTTAGGTACTTTTCGCAAAGTTTTAAATTAAACCATGACTATTTATGAAAGGGTAACATGAGTATAACCTTCTTGAAAGCCTCGTTCGGAGGCTGTTCTTATGCCTAATACAAGAATATAGTCGTATTGTTTGCAGATACACAAATTAAAATATACCCTACAATAAAACCTTTATTTGCAGTTGTCATTATTGATTAGTGTTTTTGTTTTAGAAAGGGTAAAACTAATCTAGGCTATTAAAAGTAACAGGAAGTGTGGACTGTTCATTGTCAACGGTTTCCTGTTCCCAACATCCGTGTCAATGAACAAATATTGGAGGCATCTGATTTTCATCCATTGAACTCTTACTGTCAGTCTGGCTTCGTCCATAGCACCAATAACCAGGGGGTCTCCACAGCAACATGTAATAAGATTTGGCAGTGTATCCTCCCAAAGTTCCCCTCTGGTATCTGCATATCAATGCTCCCCAACAACTGCTGGTTTCCTAGTGTATGGTAGGAGTTCAAAAATGGGATTTTTATACTTACGTAAAATTTGTTTCTCTTAATCCGTTGGGGGACACCGGGACCTTGGGGTATAGGGTAGAGCAGGCGAATGCTGGCACTTTAACTTTTAGTTAACTAAAACTCTGGCTCCACCCCCTCTATACCCCACCTCCTGCTAGAGGCCAGTCTATGTTTAACCAAGCCCGCAGAAAGGGAGATAGAGAGAACCAAAAAAAAGAGAATAAACTTAACACATAACAATCAAACAACATGTCAAACAAGGAAAAACCATAGCGTTAAGGGTGGGCGCCCGGTGTCCCCCAACGGATTAAGAGAAACGGATTTTACGTAAGTATAAAAATCACATTTTCTCTCACAGACCTTGGGGGACATCGGGACCTTGGGGGACATCGGGACCTTGGGGGACATCCCAAAGCTGTATCACGGGAGGGAACGCTCAGAAGAAACGGCCCGAAGCACCTTTCTCCCGAAACTTGCATCCCTAGAGGCAAACACATTAAATCTGTAAAACTTTGTGAAAGTGTGTACAGAAGACCACGTGGCCGCTTTACACAACTGTTCACTGGAGGCACCATGGCGTGCCGCCCAGGAAGCACTTACAGACCTTGTAGAATGCGCCCGCAGATTAGCAGGGACAGGCTCCCCAGCCCCGTTGTAAGCCTGGCGGATAACAGCCGTAATCCACCTAGCAATGGTCACCTTAGAAGCTGGCCAGCCTCTTTTGTGAGCATCGTAAAGAATAAAAAGATCCTCAGTTTTACGAAACTTCTGCGATCTTTTAACATAAATTCTCAAAGCACGAACCACATCAAGATAACGAATAGAGTCATCTTGATCAGAAGACGAGGAATCAGTTAGAGCCGGGATGACAATATCCTGATTCAGATGAAACTTAGAAACAACCTTTGGAAGGAAGGATGGCTTAGTTCGAAGAACTGCCCTATCCTCATGAAAAACTAGCAGAGGAGACTTACAAGACAAAGCCGCAAGCTCTGAAACTCTGCGTGCCGTTGAAATGGCTAACAGAAAAACCGTTTTCAAAGTAAGAAACTTGAAATCTACTGAATTCAAAGGCTCAAATGGAGGATGCTGTAAAGCCCTCAACACCAAATTCAAATCCCATGGTGGAACCGGAGGAATATAAGGAGGCTGAACATGAAGAACACCTCTCGGACTCTCTGGTTAAAGTCCTGGGAGGCGGACGTAGAGTCCAAAAAGGCTCTGGAGTCCATTCCCTTTTCAGGAGGTGTTCTGTTTGGTCCTCAGCTGGATTCCTTTATCAGTCAGGCATCAGGAGGTAAGAGCACTTTCCTCCCGGTTAGTGTTCCCAAGCAGAGGATGTCTAGATTTCGGGCACATCAGGTATGACAGCAAGTTTTCTCTGAAAGAAAATTGAAAGAGCCGACACCTGACCCTTAAGAGAACTAAGACGCAAACCTGCATCCAAGCCGTCCTGCAAGAACCTCAGTAACCAGGCCAGACGAAAAGAAGATGTAGGATACCCCTTCTTTTCGCACCAACCAATATATGTCCTCCAAACCCGATGATATATTTTGGCTGAAGCCGGCTTTCGAGCACGAAGCATGGTCTGAACCACCCGTCTCGAAAAACCCTTAGCTCTTAAGATCCTGGCTTCAACAGCCACGCCGTTAAAGCCAGACGATGCAAACCCTGATGACAAAAGGGACCCTGAGTTAGAAGATCTGGGCGAATTGGCAACCGCCACGACCGACCTCCTGCCATGAAGAGCACGTCGGTGTACCAAGCTCTGCGCGGCCAATCCGGCGCTACCAGAAGCACTGGAACACCCTCTCTCTTCACCTTTTGCAGTACTCGAGGAAGCATGGCTATTGGAGAAAAAAGTGTACACTAAGCGGTACTTCCAAGGAACCGACATAGCGTCTACCGCGACTGCCCCGGGATCTCTTGCACGGGAACAGTAGTGGAGAACTTCGTGATTCAACCGAGATGCCATCATGTCGACATCCGTTTGACCCCATTTCATCACCAACTGCTGAAACACCTCCGGATGGAGAGACCATTCCCCTGGGTGTAGAGTCTGCAGACTTAGAAAGTCTGCCTCCCAATTTTCTATTCCGGGAATAAACACGGCCATGATTGCCGAAACGTGAGCTTCTGCCCACAGAAATATCCTGTGTCTCCCTCATGGCCAGAGGACTCCTGGTGCCTCCCTGATGATTTAGATATGCCACTGTTGTGACATTGTCTGATTGGATCTTTACTGGCTTTCCCTGCGGCAAATGTTGCGCACCTTTTAGAGCGCGCAGTTCCAAGACATTTATTGGAAGCTTGGACCCCTGAAACTGTGCCTGAAGACATACAGCCCCCCAACCCCGAAGGCTGGCGTCTGTTGTAATTAGAATCCAATCCCAAATGGAGAACAAGCGACCCCTGGAGAGATTCTGCCTGTGTAACCACCAGATCAGCGACTGGCGCGTCTGTGGAGATAGGCGAAACACCTGACTCACCAGATTTCGATGAGATTTGTTCCATTGCGACAGAAGGTCCAACTGAAACTGCCGTGCATGAAACTGAGCAAACTGGATCGCCTCGAATGACGATACCATCTTGCCCAGAAGCCTCATCGCAAAATGAATGGAGGGTCTCCTTGCCATCAACAGGCATTTCACCATCCCCTGTAAGGCCAAAACCTTGTCCTGAGGAAAAAATACCCGTCTCTGACGGGTATCAAATATAGAAGACCCAGAAATACCATCTGCTGTGATGGGATCAACTTGGATTTCTTGAAGTTGATAATCCAACTGTGCAACTCCAGGGTTTGGATTGCTATCTGAATGTGTAACAGAAGCTTCTGCGAAGAGTCTGCCTTTAGAAGCAGATCGTCCAGGTAGGGGATGATTGTAATCCCCTTGGCTCTTAGCAAAGCAGCCATCACCGCCATGATCTTGGTAAAGATTCGTGGAGCCGTGGCGAGACCGAATGGAAGAGCCTGAAACTGGAAGTGCTCTGACTGAACCGCAAACCTCAGCAGGGACTGATGACCCCTCCAAATGGGCACATGGAGATATGCATCCTTGATGTCTAGGGCCACCATAAATTCTTCCTGTTCCATGCCGAGAATTACCGAGCGTAAAGATTCCATCTTGAAGCTGGGCACTCTTATCTGAGTGTTCAAAGCCTTTAGATTGAGAATCGGTCTGAAGGAGCCGTCGGGTTTTGTCACAAGAAAAAGATTGGGATAAAACCCCAAACCTTTTTGAGAATGAGGAACCGGAATAACCACTCCAGCCGACAGAAGGGATTGAATCGCCTCTGTTAAAGCCAACCGTTTCCTTGGACAAGATGGAAGCCCCGTGGTGAAAAACCGTCTGGGAGGGAGACCGAGCAGATCGATCCTGAAACCCTGACTCACCACTCCCCGAATCCAGACATCGGTGGTGGAATGACACCACCGATCCCTGAACCGCAGAAGATGGGCTCCCACCACTGACGACAATGGAGGAGCAAAATCCCCGTCATGCAGACTGTTTGTCTGCTGACCTAGCAGCTGGACGACGCGCCGACCAGGCCTGACGTCCCCACTGCAAAGCACCTCTAGGGTTGGATGTCTGACCTCTGGAGGATTGTCCTACTGTCCTCTAGACCTACCTGAGGAACGAAAGGCCCGAAATCTAGACATCCTCTGCTTGGGAACACTAACCGGGAGGAAAGTGCTCTTACATCCTGATGCCTGACTGATAAAGGAATCCAGCTGAGGACCAAACAGAACACCTCCTGAAAAGGGAATGGACTCCAGAGCCTTTTTGGACTCTACGTCCACCTTCCAGGACTTTAACCAGCGCTGCCACTGCCGAAGCAGAAATGCGCACTGCCATCGTCCCTGCTTCCATAGCAGCTTCACCTAAATAATCCGTAGCCCTCTGAATCTGTTCCACTAAAAGAATCAATTCAGAGGATGGCCTGCCAGCCAACAAACCCTCAGACAATTGTTCCAACCAGCGATCAACAGCTTTGTTAACCCAAGCTGATGCTAAAGCAGGCCTCAAACAAGCACCCGCTGCCCAAAAAAATGGACTTAAGAACGGTCTCAACCTTCTGGTCTGCACCATCCTTAAGAGTGGCCTGGTAAGGCAGAGGAATAGTAGTTACCTTTGCCAACCTTGCCACAGCTGCATCCACCTGAGAAAGCGTCCCATTTAGCGAGAACCTCAGGGGGAAATGGATAACATGACTGCAGTCGCTTAGTCACCTGAAACTTTCTGTCTGGAGAAGACCAAGATTTCAACAGCAACTGCTCCAATTCGGGAGAGGCCGGAAAAACCACCTCCTTCTTTTTGAGTCTTTCAAAAAGAGAGGATGCAGAAACTTCAGGCACTTGGTCCTCAGGAATCTCAAGTACCTGACGCACCGCCTGAATCAACTCTTCCAGACTCAGACGATCTGCTGGGACCTCCACCAACGAAGCAGCATCTATGTCAGAACCCAGCGGTAACTCACCCTCTTCCTGGGAACCACAATCAGAATCATGTTCCGGAAAAGAGGCGGCCACCCGCCTCCACTTACTTGAGGAAGGCGGAGTGACCGACTGCATCATCCTCTCCAAGGAGGAAGAGACCGCTACCAGACCCTGTACTGAGGATGCAAGACCCTGCACCCAGGCTGGTTCTCCAGACTGCACTGGAGCAGCAACAGGCAAAGCTTGAACTAAGGAAGCAGAATCAGAAGATTGAGCTGCCTGAGACTGTACCTTCTGAGCAAGCAGTTCCACTGTATTAAATAGAGACCGAGCCCAAGCAGGCTCCTCCGTGTTTGAACAGACAGCCACTGTTTCACCAGGAGTAGTCTCCGTGGGCCGACAGGACACACAGAGCCTGTGTTCCTGACTGCCCAGATGGTAACTTAACATAACATACAGCACAGGTGAAACTTAACATAGTAGCACCAGCCCTGCCACGTGTAGATTTTTCTCTCTCAGACATGTTCAAAGATGGGACAAAACAGTACAGTAAAATGCACACAATACAGATAACAAGCAGCACACAAACTACAAGAGAAAGTGAGCCTGCAATACAGCCAAAAGCTCCTAACTGTGTAAAGGTACAAAAGGCTAAACACACCACCCCCAACCCTTTACCTTACAGTATACAGGATAGAAAAGGGGAGAAGCAGGAGCTTTAGATATGGCTGCCTATTCAGGTATCCACACACGAGGAGTGAAGGACTACCACGGGGGAAGTGCTGAGGAGTAAAACACACCCCCCCCTCAGGGCCCAGCTCTGGAATGGATAACATCTAAGAGAGACAAACAACTCAACCAATCCACAGCCTAGCAGGGCTCACTGAGACAGTGACCCTTGCCTGACCCTGTTCCCTGAGCTAAAAATAGAACTTTTATCTCTACCAATTAAACAGATTGATTTTAGGAAAAAAACAGCCAGCTCAGGGAACCAACTGCGATTTCTAATATCTCTCTCACAGCACTATGCTGAGAGAGAGTTTACTTACCTGCTGCCAACCCTCCAGACGCAGTATGTGCAGACAGCATGCTTTCTGTACCTGGAGGACAGACCCCAGCCACCACCGACTGTGTCTGGCTCCAATGGAGGGATAGATAATCGGCAAAGGGGAGCGGGCAGTAAAGAGAGGACCCACACGGCACCTCCGCTCCCCCCCCCGCAGCCAACGCACAGCCGTCCGTGCTGTGCGCTCCACAGACCTCCCCCATCGCTGCCTCACACTCTCCTCGCCGGCCGCAGCCGCGGGAGAGGAGAAGAAATAAATATGCAGCCAGGAGTCTGACTGACAGCCGACTACTCGGCTCAGCGAGCCACCGGCTGTCAGAATCCGGAGACACAGTCTCCGCTGTCATTAAAAAGGAAAACTGGCTGCTAAGCAGCCCTGTGCACAGCCCGCTTTGCCGGGCACTTGAACTAGACTGGCCTCTAGCAGGAGGTGGGGTATAGAGGGGGTGGAGCCAGAGTTTTAGTTAACTAAAAGTTAAAGTGCCAGCATTCGCCTGCTCTACCCTATACCCCAAGGTCCCGGTGTCCCCCAAGGGATGTGAGAGAAATAATGGATCAATGACAATAAGTCTTAATTTGACAGCAGAGCTCAGTGACTTTCAACATGGCACTGTAATAGGATGCCATCTTTCCAACAAGTCAGTTCATCAAATTTCCTGTTCAACAGTAAGTGCCGTTATTGTGTAGAGGAAACGTCTAGGAGCAACAGGTCAGCTGCGAAGCGGTAGGCCACACAGGCTCACTGAACTGGATTGCAGGGTGCTGAAGCACGTAAAAATAGTCTGTCCTCGATTACAACACTCACTGTTGAGTTACAAACTGCCTCTGGAAGCAACGTCAGCACAACACCTATTCATTTAGAGCTTCATGGATTGGGCTTCTATGGATGAGCAACAGCACACAAGCCTCAGATCACAATTCACAATGCTAACTGGAGTAGTGTAAAGCAAACAGCCATTGACAAAAGCAGTGGAAATGCATTTTCTGGCATGATTAATCACCATCTGGCTGTCTGATGGGCAAATCTGGGTTTGGTGAAAACCAGGATAATGCTTTCTACCCATATGCATACTGCCAACTGTAATGTTTGATGGAGGAGGTATAATGGTCATGGTTTGGCCAAGACCCCTTAGCTCCAGTTAAAGGAAATCTTAATGCTACAGCATACAATGACATTCTAGAGAATTGTGTACTTCTAACATTGTGCCAACAGTTTGGGGAAGGCCCTTTCCTGTTTCAGTATGACATTGTCCCTGTGCAAGGTCCATCACAAAATGGACTCCTGAAGCTGTTGTGGAAGAACTTAATTGGCCTTCACATAGGTCTGACCTCAACCCCATCAAACACCTTTGGGATGAATGTGAACCATGCCATATCACACAATATCAGTGCCCAACCTCACTAATGTTCATGTAATTAAATGGATGCGAATCTGTGCAGCCATGTTCCAAAATCTAGTGGAAAGCTTTCCCAGACGAGTGGAGACTATTCTAGCAGCAAGGGATGGAAGGGAGTGGGGGGGGGACAACTACATATTAATGACCATTGTTTTGGAATGAGATGTTGAACAAGCACATATTGGTTTGATGTTTAGGTGTCCACATACTTTTGGTCATGTAGTGTTTTGTTCCAAAAGAGATTTCAAAATATATGTTTGAACTGCAAATTTTACTTCTGGACCATACTTTGATCTCCACTACGTCTTGTATTCTTTCTCTTGTGCCTTCTACAGACCATGGAAACGGTTTTCAGAGTTTCACATAACTATTTATGCATCGATCAAATCACTATTGAAAAAAAATGATGACTACCCAACTAACATAAAAGATAAACATACATGCAAACATTATTACAAATACAAAATGACACAATGCAACTAGGTTCATACTTGAGCAACAACATTCTTAAATAAGGAGCTTGTCGGATGTCTTCAAATGTGAGAAACTTAAAAGGCCCAGCTCAGCATTGAAGCAAGGGTTTGGTAAACATGGAGAATGCATGCTCCAGTGACAAGAAGGCATGAAGGCAAAGGCTTAGAAATGTGATAACTTTATGTGGCTCCAAGAAAGCAGAATAGATATTGTCTAAGCAAAAAGACTCACTTTTGGAAGGTAGCCCAGGAGCTGAGTGGCATGTTGCTTGAGCAGTTTCTGTCTTTCCTCCTCAATGATTGCCCGGCGAAATGCTTCTCTCTTCTCCTCGTCATCTCTCTCATGGAATTCACGTTCCTGCACACAATTACGGTATAATTATTAGCGAATACTATTTTTCATTAAGGATATAATTATCCATCTGTGTAAACAACACTTCCCTCTAAGCCATACTGGTGAACATTTTAATTATACTGTTTATTAAATCTCTCTCTCTCTGTATCTATATCTCTCATGGTTAGTTTGAATTAGTCCAGAAAAGAAAATTAAGCAAAGGTGTAATTTCTCACTTTATCAGCGATAAACTGTTTGCGTCTATCCTCAAGAAGTTTTTCCACTGCTCTTTTGTGTTCAAGCTGTTTCATCCTTCTCTTCTGAGCATTCATCTGCTCAATCCTGTCATCCTCAGCAAACTTCGCAAGCATGGCCTGTCTGAAAGCTTCCTCTTCTTCTTTTGCCGCTTGTTGAACAATTTGCTTAAAAGCCATTTGTTCTTCAAAGGTTCGCTGTAATTCAAGCCTTTGACGAATTTTCTTTTCCATCTCCCCCTAAAGAAGTCCAAGCAAATGGTTATTAAACAAAAATGCACGTTAATTTATCATGACATTAAAATAAAGAAAATACAGCAACAGACTTTATTCCTACAATTTAACTCTAGACTTTGTGGCTTTGTAATAGCTAGAATGAGCAACAAAGCCTAAATATTCTTTAGAGATGGGGAAGCCCTTGTGTCCTTCAATAGTTCATACAGTTAACTGTGATACATTGTAACCGCTTTTGGTATCTGTATCTGCAGAAGAAGATTGTGCTAGTCAAAGGTCACTTCGTAACATGCAAAAATGTACCCCTCATAAGTGCCCCCTCAAACCGGCATATGCCAGTTTGTGAGGTCATTGCCCCATTTTTGTGCAAAGCTGTTTTTATGGAGAAAGAAAAGGATCTGCATGTCACGATGGTGGCTTCTGCAGGAAAGGGGGGGGCAACATTTAGCATCTTCTGATGGGAGGGGCTGAGTGTTCTGCGAGATGAGAAACTTAAAATACATTCAAGGAGGTAAGAGGGTGAGACAGGTGCATTCCCAGTTGGCCACATGGCTTGTTTCTCCAGTAAAAGAGCAGTGTTTTGGTTTTACTTTTATTAAAAGGTTGTGAGGAGTGGGCCAATATTCAGGAATCATCCTATACTTCCAATGAAGCAGACATTTCATTTTAACACTAACTAGATGCATTTGATGTGGATAAAACACATTATTAGCAATTAAACACTCTGATCATGAGGGAGGGGACATTCTGTGTCATCCCTTTATTTTTATTATAAATGTAAAACATAAATGAGATTGGGACAAGCAATATTTTAGGATAAAAAAAACCCCCAAAACAAAAGGTCTAAGGAATAAAGGCAGCCCTAAAGTGATAGGCCGCGTTTTCACCACTAGACCCACAATCCCACAAAAGTAGGTGCCGATTTTACTGGGGCAGTTCCAAGACCTGCGGTTAAATGTATGAAACTGCGTATTTTGCAAATCGCAAAATATCGGCAACTTTACAGGAGGAATTTAAAGCACTAATGGCTTTTAAAGGCAAGTTTTGCCTTTAAAGCCATTGCATTTCCCCTGCAAAGTCGCCAGTATTTGGCGACTTGCACAATGCGCAGTTTCATACATTTACCCCCTGGAATGTGGTCTGTATTTGTGAAGCAAATACAAAAGGTGCATTCTGCAAATAGAAGGTGTATTGCAGGGGCACACTTTTTGCATGTTCATAAATGACATCAGAAGAGCGGAAATCTCATCTTAAAGAGACAACATTTTTACATATTTAGAAAGCTCAGATCCCATATTTATATGGGATCATAAAGATATATTATTATTATTATGTAATAGCCATAGAATTACACTGGAAGGAAACGAGTAAAGTTATCTCACATTGAAGATTTTCTGAAGCTAAATGAAGATGTTATAAAGGTAAACAAGAGACTGTCTTGTTACTAGGAATTAAAGCAGCATTTGCACTATCCTATTATTGTCTGTATTACCTCCCTCAAGGCAAACATCTCTGAACAATAAATGCTTTAATCCCCTATTAGGCCACACTAATCTTCAAATCTGAAGCTGGATGTTCAACAGTCAAGTTCTTTAAATGTAACAGATTGCTACTACAAGCTATTGTTTAGTAAAAAAACAAAAAAAAAAACAAAATCAATACATTCGTTAACAAAATTATAATTTAACTAGGTGCATTGAAGACAAGCAAGTATTCTGAACCTAGCTTGCTAAATAAAGCCATTAGTATCACTTACAATTTCCCGTTGTCTGGCCTCCTCTGCCTGTTCTTCCAGGTACAGCTCTTGACGCATTTGCTCAAGTTCTTCTCTCTCTTGTTGTTCTCTCTGGATATGTTCTGCAAGCTGATGACAAAATAAGAGGATTGGTTATTTCTAATTATATAAAGCACCCTGCCATAATTCGTCTGTCCTTCATATATTTTTTGCTATTCACTTTCTAAGAATAGGTTTCCAGTGATCGTTTGTAATTCCAGTTTTAACATAAAACACTCTTGGATAATGCTATCCTGCCATCAGTTCTGGT
Source organism: Mixophyes fleayi (assembly GCF_038048845.1). Lineage (NCBI taxonomy): Eukaryota > Metazoa > Chordata > Amphibia > Anura > Limnodynastidae > Mixophyes > Mixophyes fleayi. The sequence continues at coordinate 115,093,841 of NC_134405.1, forward strand.
TTTGAAAGATATGTGTTATTGAAAGGAAAATATTAGGGTTGTACCCAATCCTAGATCATATATATGATTCAACCAACATATTTTTTTTTCTTAGTAAGTCTCCGAATCACTGACCGCAAATTCTGATTCCTCTGTGATTTCTAGCCACACCCTAGTGCGCACCCCACTTTAGAACAAATTAGTGCTACAGAAATAAGACACATCTATATAGTTATATTACCTGGGGTAGTGTTACAAACGCCCTGTAGTATCTGAGATCCACCCATCCACTCAAGTGGTCTTAGCTTTTTAAATGATGTCACTGTGAAAGTATGCAGTATATGGGAAACACTAACTAGAGAAGCAGGTGATGTCCATTTCCATGTAAGCATGGAACTGGACATCACCTGCTAAAAGCATATTTTTGCAATTGATGCGTAGGTACATTAAAAGAGGATTTATATACTTACGTTAAATCCGTTTCTCTGATTCCGTCTGGGGGACACTGCTTACCATGGGGTTGTGGAGCGGAACACGGGAGTTGGCACCTAGCTAGTTAATCTTTATCACTGCTGACAGACCCCTCCTCTCTACAATCCCCCCGCCTCTTCCTCCTCAGTTAATTCAAAAAGCCCCAAGGAGAAGGGTCAATCACCAAGAGCATACAGAGGAAAGGCAGAAGGGAGGGATCGCAGTGTCCCCCAGACGGAATCAGAGAAACGGATTTAACGTAAGTATATAAATCCTCTTTTCTCTTTCATCCAGTCTGGGGGACACTGCTTACTATGAGGACGTTCTAAAGCAGCCCCCTAAAGGTGGGACCGCTCTGAAAGCACTACGAGCGAAATTTGCATCCGCGAATGCATTAAATTGATAGAATTTGGTAAATGTGTGGACAGAAGACCAGGTGGCTGACCTGCAAAGCTGGTCAGTAGAAGCCCCATTTCTTGCTGCCCATGACGCCCCTACCAATCTGGTGGAATGGGCCGTAAGTCTCTCTGGCACAGGCAGGTTAGCTCTTATGTAAGCCTGCTTAATAGTTGCCGTAATCCATCTTGCAATGGACTGTTTAGAGGCTGGCCAGCCTCTTTTGTTAGAATCATGTAGGACAAACAGGGAATCGGTTTGTCTAATTTGAGATGTTCTTTTGACATAAATACGGAGAGCCCTAACCACATCTAACTTTTCCATAGACTGCAGATCAGACTGAGAAGTAGATGAAAAAACCGGAACTACAATTTCCTGGTTCAAATGAAAAGAGGACACCACTTTTGGAACAAAAGATGGGAGTGTTCTCAAAACCGCTCTGTCCTCGTGAAAAACCAGATATGGTTCCCGGCAAGACAGAGCTCCCAATTCCGACACCCTACGTGCCGATGCAATTGCCAAAAGAAAAACAACCTTCCAGGTCAAACACCTAAAATCTGCCTCAAGTAAAGGCTCAAAGGGGGGCCCTTTAAGCATGTCTAGACCCAGGTTAAGATCCCATAGTGCTGTAGGCGGAAAATAGGGAGGTTGAATATGTAAGACTCCCTGAAGAAAAGTCTTGATATCTGGCAAATCCGCTAATTTCAGATGAAAAAAGACTGAAAGTGCCGATACCTGAACTTTTAGGGAACCTAAACGAAGCCCTGCTTCCAGCCCATCTTGAAAAAAAGCCAATAAGCGAGGGAGACGAAAGGAAGACGTGTGACATGTCCTATTTTCGCACCATCTGATATAGGCTCGCCAAATCCTGTGATAGATGCGAGCTGAAACTGGCTTGCGAGCTCGCATCATAGTGTTCACTACACTGGAGGAAAAACCTCTAGCCCTCCAGAGGCTGGCTTCAACAGCCATGCCGTTAAACTGAGCTGCGGTAAATTCTGGTGACGAAAGGGACCTTGAAGAAGAAGGTCGTCTCGTGACGGAAGACGAAATTCTTGTCCTTCCGCCATAGAGATTATGTCCGCGTACCACACTCGGCGCGGCCATAAAGGAGCTATTAGAATCACCGGCAGACCGCCTTGCCTTACTCTTCTGAGCACGCGAGGAAGCATGGGAAATCGGAGGAAACAGGTATCCCAACCTGAATTCCCATGACATCGTCATTACGTCCACTGCCACCGCTAAGGGGTCTCTTGCCCTTGCGCAAAACCTGGGAACTTTTCTATTGTTTCTGGAGGCCATGAGATCTATATCCGGAAGACCCCATCTCTGAACTAGAACCTGAAAAACTTCCGCATCATTTGGTTTCGACTTAGGTAGTCGGCCTCCCAATTTTTTATTCCCGGAATGAACACTGCCGAGATTGCTGGAACGTACTGTTCTGCCCAAACAAAAATCTGAGCTGCAATTTTCATTGCGGCTGCACTCCTGGTTCCTCCCTGCCTGTTGACATATGCTACAGCCGTGGCATTGTCGGACTGAACTCCGACAGGGTGGCCCTGAAGGAGGGACTTTTCCACCCGAAGGGCTAAAAGAATTGCCTTCAACTCTAACACGTTTATTGATAAGGCTGATTCCTGAACAGACCAAAGTCCCTGGAGCCGAAGGTGCAGGATTACCGCCCCCCCCAACCTCTCAGGCTGGCGTCTGTTGTGGATATGATCTATGGAGCAAAAGACCTGCCCATCGACATGTGATCTTGATTCAGCCACCTCTGGAGCGATTCTTTCGCCCCCGGAGACAGAGAGATCCTCTGGAGATCCAAGCGTATGTGGGATCCTGACCATTTCTGTAACAGATCCCACTGGAAGCATCGGGAATGAGCCAGACCGAAGGGGATCGTTTCGAAGGAGGCCACCATCTTCCCAAGCAGCCGCATGCACAAATGAATTGAGGGCTTGGGAGAGGACAAGACCTGAGTTGTTGTAGCCCGGATTGAACTGATCTTCTCCGTAGGCAGGAACACCTTCTGCCGACTGGTATCCATGATAAGCCCCAGGAAGACCATGCGTTGAAACGGGACCATCTGGGATTTTTTTAAGTTTATCAGCCACCCATGGCTCTCGAGGATTGCTATGGTGAGTGATAAGTGTTGACGTAAGCAAATCTCTGAGGAGGATTTGATGAGTAGATCGTCTAAATAAGGGACGACCTGAACTCCCTGTAGGTGGAGACACGCTGCCATCACCGACATGATCTTCGTGATGACCCTTGGAGCTGTAGAGAGGCCGAAAGGAAGAGCCCGGAACTGATAGTGGGAGTTACCTACTGTGAACCTCAGGAGGGACTGATGATTGCTCCAAATAGGAATGTGGAGGTATGCATCTTTTATGTCTATGGATCCCATAAACTGATTCTTCTCTAAGCCGTTTATCACCGACCTTACGGACTCCATTCAAAATTTGTCCACTCGTAAGTGCACATTGAGGCTCTTTAGGTTTAGAATGGGTCGAAATGACCCGTCCGGCTTCTTGACCAGAAAAAGATTTGAATAAAAACCATTTCTGTTCTGGTTGTCTGGGACCCTGCAGATGACTCTTTGCGAAAGAGGAGAGGCGACACAGACCTGCATTGCCTGTCTTCTTTGGGGATCTCGGGGTAGCGAGGTTACAAAGAAACGCTGCAGTATTAGTCCCATCAGATCTATCATGTACCCTCTTGAAATAATGCCCCAAATCCAAGGGTCTTGGGATGACGCTGCCCACTGTTCCTGAAAAAGAGACAGACGTCCCCCCACCAGCGCCACCTCTTGGGGAATAGAGTGGCAGTCAGGACACAGGCTTCTCCTTAGTCTTGGAGGCCTGGCGCCTAGCTGCAAACAAGGACCTGCCTCTGAGAGACGAGCCTCGGGAATTCAGTTGTCTACCCTTAAACGACTGCCCTCTGGGCAAGGATGTACCCCGAAAGGACTGACGAAAGGAACTAAACCGTGGTGTCCGGTTTCTACTGGAGAAAACCGGCAAAGAGGTGCTCTTGCCCCCCGTTGCCTGGGAAATCATGTTATCTAATTCCGGGCCAAACAGACCTGCTGCCGAAAAAGGAATGGATTCCATAGATTTCTTTGACTCAGAATCCCCTTCCCAGGATTTCAGCCATAATGTTCTTCTAGCTGAAACAGACGCAGCCTGAATAGAGGAGGACACAAAAGCTGAGCTCTGGGCCGCCTCATAAATATACCCCGACGCCTCCTTTAAATGTAACGCTAGGTTAATCAATTCTGGGTCCTGTAAGGTCTGTGCCAGTTGCTCAGCCCATGCTTCCATGTCTTTGGCAACCCAAGCTGAAGCAAACGTGGGTCTAAAGGAAGAACCCGCTGCTACAAATATAGATTTAAACTGGGATTCCACTCTGCGGTCAATGGTATCTTGCAGAGTTGCTGAGCCCGGGGCCTGAAGGAGAGTGTGACGGGCCAAACGGGCTACAGGAGTATCTACTTTCGGAATTTCCTCCCAGCGAGCCACGTCCTCTTGCTCTTTGGAACAGAAAACTTTTTATCAGGCTGTTTCCAGGCTCCCTCAGCATTATCTCTGAGTTCTGTAGAAGGGGGAAAACGAATAACCTTCCTTTTGGCCTTTTTATAGAGACTTCTGTCTCTTGGACTAGGATCCTCCATTTCTGAGATGTCCAACGCTTGCCTCACCGCTAAAACCAAATCGTCAATAAATTGATATTTAGTGACTTCTTCCTGTTCCGAGGATGGAACCTGGTCAGAATGCAAATTTGATTCTGTTTCCTCTTCTGAAAGTGCCTCTGAATCAGAAAGGACCATGAGAGGATTAGCGGATCTGAGCCGCTTTCTTTTAGCTGGGGGGCAGATTTGGGGATTCAAGTAACTGGTTAAGTTTATCCAAACCCTTAATAAATGATGAGGACAATGCCGGTTCTGTGGGTACAGGCGGATGCTATAGCCGTTTCAGTAGAAACCGTGGCAGCAGGGAGCCCCACAGGAGTAGTAGCATTATTAGTCACAGACGCTCACACACTAGTCCATAATTGATTAGATTGGGAGACCATCTGTGCCAAAGAGGAAACCGACTGTGTCAGGGAAGCTACCCAGGCCGGTTCCTCCATCAGTGGGGCTGGAAGGTGCTGGATTTGCGCAGAGGGGACCTCTCCTTCACAGGCTGAGCAGAGCGCCAACGGGTCTTTCTGCCCATTAGGTAAAATAACTTTACATCTAGAACATGTAAAATATTTTGCCATAGGGCCTTTTCCCTTTTCTCTCATTTTAAAAGGAAAGGCACACCAAACACACTTAGATAAGAGATATTTTGAGAGAGACAGAGTAGACAACAAGTAACAGAGTATTGTGTAATAAAAGCTGTACTTGTATGTGTGTAACAATGAAAAGATATATGTGCAAGTAAGAAGATTTTTGCAATTCTACTAGCCTCCCTCCTGTAACCACATAAACAGTCAGTAAATGGTTAAAGAAAGGGTTTTGGTACTTAGCCGAAAGGGGCCACTCAGGGGAGAAGTCCAACAGCAGTGTCCTGGTGTCTGCTCCTTTGGTGATAAGTTCCTTCCTGGGCTTCTGTTTGGCGCCAGAGTCCGAACTGTGCCATCTGTGCTGAGAGCAGGGGAGCTCTTGTGATAGTTCCCCCTCTGCAGCTTTCTGTCTCTCCTCTTTTTTTAAAAATAACTTTATCGATGTTTTTGGCAGAGTTATGGAGGCCTCTTAGAGGTCTCCTGCAGCGTTAGTACCCCGATGCCCCCTCCTATTCACCTGAGGGGAGATCTTGGTATGGCCCTGTTTTCTCTCCTACTTCTTACTGTACCTCCGTGGTCCGTTGAAAAAAATCATGGCCGCCGGCGAGGTGATGCGATAGGCGGCGCTCTATGCCTAATGGCAGCACCGGTTATCGTGGAGCCTCCTAGAGTGACAGCGGTCCAGTGAGACCGCTTGTCACTCTATCCTGTGACAGTTAATGCTCTGCCATTGAGAGCAGTCTGCTCTCTCTGACAGAGTCCTGTCCCCGCTGCCCAGCTTCTGTGAGTGTGTTCTCTATATGTAGAACACACTCCCAGCTCTGCCCTAAACTAACTGAACTGTAAAAAAGAAAGAAAAAATGAAAGTTATATATAAAAATAAATTAAATAAATGACTAGCTATTTCTAATAAGCCCAACTCCTTTGGGCACCTAGAAAAAACTGAGGAGGAAGAGGCGGGGGGATTGTAGAGGGGAGGGGTCTGTCAGCAGTGATAAAGATTAACTAGCTAGGTGCCAACTCCCGTTCTCCCCTCCACAACCCCATGGTAAGCAGTGTCCCCCAGACTGGATGAAAGAGAAAATGTAATATGTTCATAATTATAAGTGGCTGAGTATTGTATGATTTGTGCTTTCCATCTTAATTCACCTGTCCTTTATAATCACACTTTGATAATCAAACGTTATTAGCGGTTTGAAATTCCAGTTTTAACACAAAGAAGGAAAAAAAAAAAATACTTGTCTTCTATTTATCTTGCTAAGTTTCCGGCTTTGAATGATTCATATACCAATAACTGCTTTTAGAAGACTATGTTTCTGAAAAGAAAATATTACGGATGTGCCGAATCCAAAATTTTGTTCGGGATTCAGCCAAATCTGAAAAAAAAGTTGTGTGTGGTAGGAATTTAAACCCTGAATCCCCTGAGATTCAGACATAATAAATAGCATGTTCTTTTGAAATAATAAATAAATAAAAAATATGTTATCAATTGATCCCTCCTATATAATTTTGATATGCAAACTACGGTTCTGGAAATGGCAGAACCTTTTCAAACACTATTCGATATCTGATTGAATCCCAAAATAAGGTCTTCGTGCAGTCCTAAAACATATGATTAATTTCCTTGAGATACTCCATAACCAGGGTTAACTCCCTAGTCAGCTGAGTAAAGACAGGAAAATGAAAGCTCTCATAAAAGGTATATTGTGGTACTCCTCATTCCCCTTGTGATTTTGAGAAACTTCCCAACCTGTTCCTCCAATGCTAATCTAGTGTGCAGATAAACAGTGGATCTTTAGAGGCAGATTCAATTGTAAAAAATATCGCCACATAGGAACCCGGAACGGCCGCGAGATACTACGCGGTGATTTTTTAAAGTGAAAGTACTGCTCACTTTTGCTCGCGCCCCATAGAGGTGCCAGAAAAAGTATGCCAAATGAATCTGCCCCTTAGAGTAAAGTAAATCAAAATGATAGTAAAAGTAGGATCCTACAAAATGGACTTGTATCACAGAAAGAATATCCTCTGAATCCTATAATAAATAGAGGAAGAGATTTGTTTTCCACCTCGAAGAAGTAATCACCTTGCCAGAGATTCCTTTGCATCTCAACTGTGACCACTCATCTGTACACCATTAAAAAGAAGATATCCGGATTTGGATGCAGAGCTGATTCTTGGTGCAGTAGAACTGATCTGTGTCCAAATCCAAGGCTATACTTGGAGCATTTCCTAAGCTATTGCAATCCAAGGATGACCAGCTTTGGTGTTCCAAATTGTCATTATTAAACTTATTCGGGTATGTCTAAACTTACAGAACAGGAATTTGAACAACTTTTTTTGTGCAATGACCATTCCCCTGGATGGATCTAGGATTTTCTGAGATAATCTACTACACTGTTGTGTTCTGCCTTCATCTTCAGAATGTTTTCGAGCAGCTACATTTTGCCCTGTATTCATGCGAGTAGAACCAGATGAATTTTCTAAATATGCCACTCTTGAAAGCAACCATGCGAACTACTAATACCTTGATAAAAGTCTTTGGAGCTGTAGTCAAGCTGAAATGAAGATAAGCGTCCTGTAGATTTATGGAAGGAAGTCTTGCTTTATGTGTGAAGAATAGAATTCACCAGTTCCATAAAATCTTGAGTGGCAAGTGTATAAACCTCTGCATAATTGGATATTTTGGTACCCAGAGAACTCATTGGAGGAAAGACTCATTGAGAGGGCTTCGGTCCAGGTCTCCGTTCCTTACTCCTGAAAGGACGGGAAGGTTGTCTAGAAGTACTGGAACCATATTGCCTAGAATACTGCATTCCAGTCAGAAAGCCGAGTGCTTCCTTGAAGTTCTTTTGTAGAAAGATAAATGATAAGACATCCCCCTGGTTATTTTTTTTTAATAATTGAATCAAGTTTATCCCAGAAGAGAAAAGTGCTTTCAAAAAGGAAACGTGGCCAAAAGATTCCTTGTTCATAGGTTCACCAGCCAAGCATGCAGCCAGGGAGCTCCCCTACCACCACAGATGAAGCGATGCTTCTGACAGAAAGGGTTGTGTTCAAAAATAGGAAATTGATCCCTTTTCTCACCATATCAATGCTTTCGAATACATACTGTTTTAATTTTCTCTTGTACATCCTTATGCAGGGTGTCAGCCCATACGCTGATTGTTCTGGGGACTGAAGCCACAGTTGAGCCAGACTTGAGCACAGTAACCATTGAAATATTAAGTTTCTTGAATCCGCTTTTCATTTTCCTATCCATAAGATATTTCAACGGGCCTTCATCCTCTAATGGAATATTGGTTCTGACTGAAAAACTGGCTACAGAATCATCAATTTTAGGCACCGAACACCACCTTGAATACTCTTTATTCTGAAAAGGATACATGAGATCAAGTCTCTTGTGACTGGATGACATCTGTTCCAATTTTTTATTTATTAAATCCTTATAAAGGGAATCTTAGGAAGAGGAAGAAACTAGTGTATCATCAGTCCCCATGGTTCTATTAATATGTTTGAGGAGAACATTGAAAACTTCAGGGTTAAATGACCTAGGATCTTTTCCGATTTTCCCTGGCTCACTATCTGCTGACACTTCGAGATCACGTAGAGAAACCAACTGACCCATAGGCAAACGTACCAAACCTAACATCCTAAAGGTACACACTAGTCCGAGTCTCCACAGTCCTTGCATGGCATAAAAAGCCTCCTTTGTGACAAAAAAAAAAAAAAAGAAGTGTCTTTCGTTGCCCTCATCATTCCAGAAATTAATTCCACAAACTGGAGGCTGAGCAGTGTGCCTTTTGGGCTGAGGAATACAGTCTGCGCAAATTCTCAGAAAAAGGTTTGTCACATAATCCACATACAGTGATGAGACATGCCATTTCTCTTTCTTTCAACAGACTCAGTTAAAGTTCCTTCCCTACTATTTCAAACAAATTTTTTTTTTTAGAAAGCTCCCCTAAGTAAGATGCTTACCTGGAAAGTGTGCTCTTCAGCTTCTTGAGGGGTGGTCTAAGGCTCCATAAAAGCAGAAAAGTCCACAGACTGTATTCCTGAAGGCTGCAGGAAACCGTAAGCAGTTCTGAGGTTCCCCCATGCTGTTTTAGGCTTCAAGCCGCAGTATGACCTCTGAATCAAAAGTGATGTCAAGTCCATGACCTCTGAACCGGTAATGATGTCACACACCTCAGGAGAAGGTTTGCTAGACCATTGTAGCAACTAGCATTCCCTGGGGAGCAACCCCTGTTCATGCATGCACCGGAAGTGCGTCGTAGGCACCCTCTGGGAAGTTAAAACCCCAACAGAGGAAAAAAAAAAACAAAAAAAAATAAACCACACAATACTCACACACTGCTTACTCAGCTAAGAGACAAGAAAAAGATACGAGTGGAAGGGGGAGTCACACAATATATCTTCTGGAGAGTGTTTCTCCTATGTCTACTCAGTGGACTAGGTAGTTAACCCATTCAGAAATTGCGCTCATAAAGAAATACTCTTTTTAGAAGGAAAACTTTTACATTCCCTATATCTGTGGTGCCATCATATGCGGGTATTTTGTAACTTCTACAGACCATATTTGGGGTTTAAAAAGCTGAAAGAAAGTGCTTTCATAATTTACAGCTGTGGTGTTACACTTAGAGTGTTGTTTGTTAGGTGTGTCAGTAATAAGTACCCTGTCCTGAAGAGCCCTTTTCCTCTCCTCCTGCTCTCTAGCTTGCGCCATGCGATCCTCCTCTCTTCTCTGCTGCATATTTGCGAAGGCCAGGATTCTTTTATTTTCCGTCTCTATCTTCTCCCTTTCCATTTTTATCCAGGCATTCTGCTGTTCCTTGAATTCATCTATGTATCTCCTTGTGGCGTTCATTTTTTCCAGCTTCTGTTGTCTTGCCCTGTTAATATATCCACAAACGATGGCAAAAATGTTATTTACAGGTTACACATTTATTTAATTTGCACATCTGAGAAAAAAAAAAAATATTCTGGTCAAGCCCTTTGCAGGTGCTTCTCTGTTCATTTAAAGTATATAAATATATATTTAAGTCAAAGTTTAATATGTTTTATTTTGCATTCAATTTTTAACAATAGTAACTAATGAAAGTAAAACAGGTGAAAGAATATTTATGCTTGATCAGAAAATATCACATTTATCAATCTCATATGAAATTTTACATGGATCTGACAAAACCAACAAAAAATATTAATTTTGTTAAATCAACTGTGACAATGTACAACTGAATACAAATTGCCCTGCCCTTCAGCAGAGTGTGCCTGAAACTGAGCTTTTAATACCACACTGAAATCGAGCACATTAATGAGCAGCTTTTTCTCCTCCTGAGTCAAAGCCCCTGGAGTGTCATCTGTAGTCACTAAGGTCCTGTCCCATATGTACTGACCTTAATTTTGGTAAACATACTTTGTTCTGTTGCCAGACCAAAGGGCATATCCATGATAGCCTCACAAACTATTTGGAAGTTTCTCTCATGTGATCTAATACGGTCAAAAATTCTGATCTTGACCTATCAGATTGTAAGCCATCTGACAACTTCCCGACTGCTTTGCTTACCCAAGCACATGTTAGAATAGTTCTGATTGTTGCACCAGCTGCAACAAGAATACATTTTACAATTACTTCACATTTTCTATCCGTGCTGTGCTTCAAGAAGGCAGTATTCCAGATAGGAAGGAGCCTCCTGCACTGCTGCGAAGTATGTGTGTCTGTCAGGCTTTCCTGTGTGACATAAAGCCCGCAAAGGAGGAGATGCCAGAATCAGAGGTATGTGCCTCCACAATGGCCTGTTGCCAATATCCGTCCCTAGTGAGGGTTTGCTGTCATAGGTAGCCCCTTCCTGATCGGGACACAGTAACCGGGGTTGACCTCTGGAAGCCTCATCACGTCTTAAGAGGGAGACACAGATCTGTATTAACGGGGGAACAAAAGGGCTGCACAGAAGAGATGTTGCAACTCCCAGAGTGCAAACAGCCTGTATAGCTATGCGGCAGAACCACTCATTAGTGCTTTTCATTGTTGATGGAGGATTTGACCAAGCTACTCCTTTGGGTGCTAACTAACAAAGGGAGCGAGGTAAGATTCAGCGCATGTTCCCCCCATATCTCTGTGGAGCAGTATAGGACCGTTGACAGAAAATAAAGACAAAAAGTGTATAAAGAAAATATTATTATTAAAGAATAATACTGCAGCTCTTGGAAACATAGTGTAAGAGTGCCCTATTTCATGGGCACTAATTTTAAAATGGATTGTCCATTGGTAGAGGGGTTTAGAAGGGGAGGAGATACAAATGCAAACAGATTTGAACAAGATTAAAACTAAATGCCTACTCTAGCTCAAGCCTTCTGTATCACAAGGCATCAGTGCCCCCAAAATGGTCTGAAAGAGAAATACCAATTAATTTAGTTAAATCCCCCAAACATAAGTAACCGCACTATGTAAGCAGTCAAATGGGGGTCAGTGTATTGGGACCTCCCTAAAACTTGCTTCCTCTTTTCATACTGCTAGAAAGTCTGCAGTCTTCGTCCTCCCATTTGGACCTACAAGCACTAGGGAGGGGCATGTTGGGAAAAGAGATGGAAAAGACAGGAAAGTATATAGGAATAAATTAAACAAATAATTTCAATGCAACATTCTCTTCCTAGGCCTTTTGTTTGTTTTCCAACTGCTTACACTATATGTGCACTTTGCCACACTTTATGCTCCTCTTGTCAGTGGAACTCATTTACAGTGTGTAAGTGTACACGTCACATGAAAAGTACAACCTTCTACCTCTATTGAGTCACCCCTTTTAATTTAATAAAACATTCCCACATATATGCCTTAATTTAAGAGTGAGCATGCAGGGATATACGGACTATTAAATAGGACACGTTTGCAGCTTTTTTCTTTTTCTTACTGCATCCTTAATTATAAATGCAATAGGGAAAAGCTCACTTGATAGACTGTGATGGCACACAAAGTGTTTTGCACTTACAACATATTTGTATAAAACACATTTGTCTTATTGTTCAATATAACAGTTATCCTGTCCTATTATTGGACCGAAACGTGTATGATACTGGACTGGAATATAGAGAATATATCAAATTGGTGAGTGCCCCCTACCTATCTCTATAAATAAGACTGTTTTTACACTTACGTTTGATCTTCTTCATAAATCTTCCTCACAATTTCATCAACCAGGATTTTCTCCTTCAGGAATTCCTGGTAAGCGTCCTGCCTCTTCTTCTCCTTTTCTTCCAGCTGTGTTCCCAACTCTCTTTGGTAATGTAGCTTCTCTTGAAAGCGTCTTGTCTCCTTGACCACCTCTTCTTCTGAAGCTCTTTCGTGTTCTTCTTTCATTTTACGAGCTATGTCTGATTCCCGTTTCTATTTAACAAAGAAGAATTTTGAAAATAGTAAGGAAAACAAAAAAGCAGGAAACTAAAGGTTCCAAGTGAAATAGTTGGAATACATAAGTTATAGATCATTAGCCTTTCAACAGTAAAACTCCCTATGTACTCAGGTGTGTAATCACTAAGCTCCGGTTCCAGTGTCAGGTCCCTGGAGTCCATTTACAGCATTGTGTATAATAGTCTATTGTTTCCCCAAAGTATGTGACTACGTAATTAACCAGATAAAGGAAAGCCTTCACAACATTTCCCCCAATGTGCCAGCCTTTACGGACTGAAAGCAAACATCACAAGTGAGAAATGAGCAAATGTGTGGATTTATAATTAATAAAACAACTTACCATTTTCTCATACTTGAGAACTTCTTTTTCAGCTATCTGTGCAGCCCTCTCCCTTGTGAGATAGGCAGACTTAAGCTTTTGCTCCAACTCTCTGAGCTCAAGGCTGTGCAAAACAAGAACCCAGGACTAGAATTAGTGAACATGAAGGTATATAGCAAAGACAATGCTAGAAAACAACAATCCTTCTTAGCAACTTAAGCGCAATATCAAGTAAAGTATAATACTTGTAATGTTCCTTGTGGTTAATGGACCTACAGATAAAGCGTTTTCCCCAAACATTATCTCTTTACCCCCAGTTGGCACATGATGCTTTCATGAGGTCATGTGAAATGTGGGCCACAATGACTCAGTTTGTATCAGTAGTTAATGTTAAACTGCATTACATTGAAAACCTACAGTATTGGGTACTACCTACTAATACACTAGTTGTTTATCAATACCATTTTTGTACAATCCTTCAATATCCTCAAACAGATTTTGCATCACAGAGCATAAAAATTAATTATATTACCAAAAATGAACTAAAAAAAACTTGTTGACATCCCCAAGTAAAATTAAGAATTCAGGCTCAATATACATGGGTGGATTATTTCTGTCCATGCTCTTTTGCTCCACTTCCCATTCAAAACACTATCAACAAAGAGTGTATATGGATCATTGATACTTTAAGTGAAAGGTGCATAACCACGGACATATTGCAGAATGATAATGGGCTTTAGATAAAAACTTTATGACCGTCAGTTTAAGATAGTGATCAATCTCCCCCTGCTGCAGAGAAGTGGGCACAATCCTCTGATTAGCCCAATAGGAGCCATATTCAGGCAACAAAGACCAGATGCAGCTACATGTGTTCTGTATATATAGACCAAAACCAGTCTCCACACCTACTATAAATTTAAATAAGGACTTGAAATTCTACACCAATCCAGGAGGATGTTTGTAAATGTAACCACTAGATTTAACAGGAAAAATGGAAAAAAAAAAGAAGTCAGTGGATTGAAATCACACAGAAACTAATCGTATCAATTATGTAATATCAAGTTATTTAACATGTATATTTACAATAAACATAACAGGAAAAACAATCTATATATTTTCTTGAATAGATCATTGTTTTTTTTTTCCCACATGAAGCTTTAAAATGTTATTTTTTATAGAGCACAATGGGTTTGTTGGTGTTACCACTGTCTTTATCTGGACTTTAATACATAAATTGAGAGACCTTTAATAAAAGTACCTATTCTCTCGTATTTGTTGCCTCATTTTCTCATCTTTTAGTTGTTCATGCTTTATCCTTGCCAGCTCCTGTGCCATCCTTTCTTCTTGTTCCAGCTGTAACTCTTTAAGCCTTTTGGATACTTCTGCCTAAAATTAAAGACCAATACTTAAAGAGTAATTTGTCAGGCTTACACATATTATTGCTCTCAAGCCTTTGTTGCGCTAGGACATTATCCAAATTTTACCTAGCCTACCTAAGCTACTTACAGAGCATGTTGTGAGTTATAGTTCGACAACAGCTTAAAAGTCAAATATCCCCTACCAAGAAAGATTAAAACTATTGGCATCAGTTATTATATCTGTTAACTAGATTCAATAATTATTCAGAAAGCAATGTAGAATATCTTCATAGTCAAATAATACTTTAAGTTAACCTTTCAAATCAGTTAGGCAACAGTCCACCGAAGGTCCTTTCCTTGGGACCCTTGCTGTTAGCATTTTAGAACTAATAATTACAACTTACTCTTCAGGACCAGTTTCATCGCTCATAGTATCATGTATGATGTCCATTTACATATCTTACAGTGGTTACCGATAGTGGTGTAACCCTGCAATTTGCTACAAACAACAATGGTTGCTATAATGGAGTCTTGTCAAGTCACCTGCTTGGCCAATGTATTGTACTTAATCAAAAGCACCACCTGCATGGCTATGGGCAATAATCTCCTCTCATTTATTACAGTCTTAGCAATGCCCAGGCCGTATAAAAGCTCTACTTCTGCAGTGATGTCACTGTCGAAGTCAGATAATTGGATATAGTCATCGCAAATTAATATCTACAATCTGATTGTCCATGTCTGAAGTTATGCGACTAGTACGCTACGGCGTGGAGGAGCGTAACTAACCGCAGCACGTGCAAACACATACACACATTTACACAAACACATACACGTGTAATTAGCTCACATTAAAATTAGTTGCAACACATAGTTCTTTGTAATAAAATGTAACAGAGTTTATGGTTAAATACTATAATGTTATGTACATGTTAGCGAGATCTAAGGTTCAATCGCCAAAAGGATCGTACCTTGCGTATGCTAGATATGGATTATAGGGAATAAATGATTAGAATGGTATTGTCTGTGTAATGCTAATAGGCCAGTTTGAACTTTTTCTTGGTGGGAAGATTAATATGCATATTCTGGACAGCTGACCCCACCCTTGGATGGCATCGTTTGAACTGGCCAATGACCTGCATTACACTGGAACTTCCTGAAGCCTGAACCTATGGAAACATGTCAAATCATCTGTATTGTTTTCACCGTTTCACTGACTGTATATAAGCAGGGGCTCTGGGCCAGTATTCAGTCTCTCTGACCACAGACTTCAGGACTGAATGACTGTATGCTGGATCCAGGGTGCCTGCAATAGTAACGGCTGCACTTATTTTATTTGAATTGTTACTCTGCTGCTTTTTGCTGTTAAATCACATTGTGTTTTGAAACCACATCACTGGAAGTGGACAATCGTTATTGGATAGCGACTAGATGTACATAACACCACTGAATTTAAGGTAGGCATCATATTTTCATTTGTTGGCAATACAATATGGACTTTCATGGTTAATGTTAATAGCACTATAATGACAACCACGGTGGTACATAGAGGTCCCTACACTAACTTTATATCTCTTAAAAACTGTGTTCAGACCATTGTACTGTAATGCAGGTCGCTATCTATATCTTTATAGCATATACATTTAGCTTACTGTACACATTTTTTATTTCTAAGCAAAGGCTAAAACAGATTTTACTTGCTCAATAGTTTCCTCCATCCGTCTCTCCTGTTCTTCGTCCTGCAATCTCCTCAGAAAGCGCTTCTTTTCCACGCGTTCCTCACTCTTTAGACAAGCTTCCATTTGCTGTTCTTGATTCAATCTCTTAAGTTGGTCCTCCCTAATAACCTCATGGCGCCGGGCTTCTGCGATCATTTTCTCCCTCTGACTATAGGTCAGTCCTCTCTTTGATACCTAGTAAAATTAGCACATTATGTTACATAAACCATAATAATTCTGAAGAGTAAACTATTTTTCTATGGAAAAAACACTTTTGAAAACACTTATTTTTCTATGCAAATCTCAATTAAATAATGACATCATGTGGTGGCGCAATTTAACTCCATAGAGGCCATTTTTTTTAATGCCTCAAGGACCAAAATAACTTTGTGAAGTGTCAGGTACACCAGGATG
Organism: Mixophyes fleayi; assembly: GCF_038048845.1. Taxonomy (NCBI): domain Eukaryota; kingdom Metazoa; phylum Chordata; class Amphibia; order Anura; family Limnodynastidae; genus Mixophyes; species Mixophyes fleayi. Next base: position 115,110,164 of record NC_134405.1, read on the forward strand.
GACTTTTTTTTCTTAGCCTATGCTAAGAAAATGTTTTATTTATCTTTTGGAACAAACAGTTATTTTTACACAACTGAAACCCTTGCAATTCTCTCCAAAAATTGAAATCAGTTACTTTTCCCTACTTTTATAGCGATAACAAATGTATGCTTTTTAAGGACTGAGAATGTTACACGGGCAAATGTCATTTGTTTTTTTTTTAAATCTGTCTTACCCTGAAGTGATGGATGTGCTCCATGAAGGCAATAAACCAAATTTTGCTCCCCACAAGCTGGAGGGAAGGGTTTTTCCAGAATTTAGCTATGGAGAATTTCACATTGTTTAGAAAGTGGGTAATAAGTTTATTCGTCTAGTTCCTCATTCTAGGAGCAGGGAGGTTATGTATGTCTTCCCAAATTATGGGACAATTCCAGCAGATATGGTTATAATCCCCTCTGTGCCCACATCCTCTTCAGCATAAGGAGGTTTCACATTTTACCACCTTTTATTCCAATTTGTTTTTCAACCTGGGATAACTAATGTTTTGCAGAGCTTCCCTTATGTTTGACCTGGTGACATCACTGGTTTCAAAAGTCTGAACCCAACATAGCGAAACTGCATGACTGAGGGACCCTGACATGGATGTCATTCAAAGATCATATGTTTTATTTTAAATGTGTGATCCTAAAAATTATTAATGCATTCAAACAGACAAATATATGGTTATGACTAAAGTTAGCATGTAGCTACGATGCCCTTCTATCTTGTTGCCTTCAGGTCTCCCCTTGGTTATTGCCGACTATGAACTGGATTATTTGACAACAAAACATTTCGTACCTGTAGTAAAAATATCATTTTGAGATATTGTGCACCTATTTCTTTGAATGTGCCAGTTAGTAATGACAAAGTGACATCAGCAAAGTACAAGATGTTACTTCATCAAATAAAAAAATGTATTCACTGTTCCCTCCCTTTTATTCCTTATCCTGCCTGACTTTCCCCCTTTGTCTGTGTCTTCCCCTCCCCAATGGTTGTTTTCTATCCACACCTACCTAAAGTTATAACACTTTACTTTGTCACCCCAGCTGTTACCATCAAGCGTCTGCAGTCCCCGCCTCAACCGTGGCACTCAAAACTTACTTGCTATCTTCAAAAATGCTCCCATAGCACAGAATGGCTCTGCAGAAAGTCACACACCAATTCTGACTTCCTTCACTTCAAGTTCATACTTGTCTCTTATAGTTCGGCCATATCACTCTCTAAACAATTCTTCTTTAAAGCTCTCATTTCCTCTCAATCCTCCAACCCTCATTGCTTTTTTTCTACCTTCAACTCTCTCTCCCCTCCTTACTCTCTGCTATCAACTTTGCTACCCACTTCACCTCCAAAATTGAGTCAATATGCCATGAGATCTCCTCACAGCAGTCCCTTCTTGCCCACACCCTCTCCCCCCTGCGACCCTCCTCTGTGGACACTATCATCTTCTCCTCCTCCCCACTGTCACCCCTACTTGCTATCCCACCATCCTTCACTCTGGTATCTGCAGATGAAGTCTGCACCCTTCTCTCCTCCTCATGCCCCTCCACCTGCCCACAGGACCCCATCACCTCCCACCTCTTCCACTCCCTCTCTTGAGGTCTGCTCCTTCCTTGCCCTCCTCAATCTATCCCTCCCCTCTGGAATCTTCCCTTCCTCCTTTAAACATGTTCTTGTCTCCCCCATACTTAAAAAACCCAACTCATGATCCTGCCCTTCTCTCCAATTACTGCCCTATTTCCCTCCTTCCTTTTGCCTCCAAACTTTGAGAATGGGTTGTTTACAACCATCTCACCTCCTTTCTCTCTTCTCACTCACTCCTTGACCCACTCCAATCCAGTTACCGCCCTCCCACTCCACCAAAACTACCCTCACTAGGGTCACCAATGACCTTCTCTTTGCAAAATCTAAAGGACACTTCTACCCTCATCTCCTTCTCAACCTCCCTGCTGCCTTAAATACCGTTGATCACCCCTCCCCCCACCCTCCTTCCCTTACCTGTCTGAGTTCCCCAAGGTTCCATTTTTGGCCCCTTGCTCTTCTCCCTTTACACTTCCTCCCTTGGTGTCCATATCTGCTCCTTTGGCCTCCAGTACCACCTCTATGCTTACAATACCCAAATCTTCCTTTCAACCCCTGACCTCTCCCCTTCCCTTATGTCCCATGTCTCCTGCTGTCGCTCGGCTATCACATCTTTGATGTCCTAATGCTTTCTTAACTAAATATTTCCAAGACTAAACTAATCATCTTCCTCCCTTTCCGGCACCCCCCCTACCTTTCCTCTCTCTATTTCTGTCAATAATAGTACCCTCAAGTCTGATGCCTTGGAGTCATCCTCGACTTTTTCCTCTCCTTCAAACCTCACATTCTGTCCCGTTCAGAGTCCCGATACTTCCACCTCTGGAAAATATCCAAGATACGGCCCTTTCTCACCACAGAAGACACCAAAACTCTTATTCACTCGCCTTGATTACAGTAACCTCCTTCTCTCTGGCCTACCTGATTCTCACCTTGCCCTTCTTAAGCCTCTCCTCAATGCTGCTGTTGGTGCCTTATTTTTCTCTCCTGCAGCTCTCTCTCTCTCTGCTGTCCCCCTCCACCAGTCACTACATTGGCTTCCCATGGTCTACAGAATTCTACTTACACTCCTTGCCGCTCCCTCTGCTCTGCCAATGAGAGCCGTCTAATTACTTCATGATCCCCTCTTCCCACTCCCGCCTCCAGGAGTTTGTCTGGGATGTTCCCCAGCTGTGGAACAATCTCCCACACCCTCTCAGGTTAGCCACTACTCTCAAAGGCTTCAAGCATGCCCTTAAGACTTATTTCTTTATGCAAGCCTATCAATCTACCTCCTAACTACATTGTCCCGGCTTTCACCCACACTCAGTACCACCCTTGTGTCTCCTCCTTTCCTTTAGGATGTAAGCGCTCACAAGCAGGACCCTCTTTCCTTGAGTTCTCCTTCTAATATTTCATCACCCTCTGTACCTCTTGACCTGCTTCCCTAGCCCTGTTTTCTTAAACTTAGCCCTACTTCTAATATGATCTGCATTAACATGTTACCTTTATATTTATTCATTCAGTATGTCTGGTCTTTGTATTTTGTTCTTCATGTATCATGTAATGTGTTATGTATCACTGCTTTCTTTATATGTCATGTACGGTGCTGCGGACCCTTTGTGGTGCCTTATAAATAAAAGATAATAAAACAACAAAGGTTTATGAAACAGACTTGCAATTAAGATGTGAGAATTATGAACACGCTGTTTTAATTGATCTACTCAACATTTCTTCTGTACCCTGTAATCTTTGTTTGAAAAATGGTAAAGAATATATAGAAAAAAAGTTTATTAACATGTACATAGGGTTCGAACACTACGCATTAGTTTTACTCAATTAGCTCAGAGATTTCTATATAATAAATATGATATTTAATAGATCTTTAAAAACAAAAACATATTTAGTATTTAAAGCAGGCAGATCACCAAGTCATTTGTTTGCTTTGCATAAGGCACTACCTAGTAAGCAATAAAAATATGGCTTGCTTGTGATCTCTCCTGGGCAAACATCCTCCACAGAACTATGAGGAGCTGTGAGGTATACAGTAAGATAACCTGGGAGTGATCATAGTGCAAAGAGTTCGAGGGTGAATCAGAGTATTGAGCGCACTCCCGGACAGTTTCCTCTATACCAGTGTTAGGCAACCTTAAAGGAATTGCAGGTGCAGCAATGGCGCTGAAGAGAGATAAGGGAGGATAGTCGCTAGGCGGCCCAATGCCAGTGGCATGAAGAAAAAAGGGGGGCAGACATCAGAGTCCGTCCTATTTTGTTACACCTGAGCAGTGCAGGTAGCCACTCAGGGAAAGGAGAGGGTCGAGACAGGAGGCAGGACAAGGTGAGGGTAATTAAAGGAGAGGGGGAAGGAAGTTTATTATACATAGTTTTTCAGCCTCCCACCCACCCATCCCCTAAAGTACATGTAGGTATTTCTTTAAAAATAAAATAAATAACAATAAATTGTAAAATATATATTATATATTAAGCACTTTATATGTGTAATCTTTGTAAATGGTTGACAAGTAATGTCATTGTATGCTTTGTGAATATAATTTATTTCTCAAATTGCTTTGTCACAGTTGGAAGGTCAGGGAAGGACGGGAAAGCGGCGAGCAAAGCATAGAAAGAGGGGAGCCAGCAGGGCCGGGCAGCATCACCCCGGGAAGACAGCCGCACCCCTGGTTGCAGCTTCAACGGTTGGACCAATACGGGCAGCGTGCCAGGTTTCAGCAATTGGAGGGTGATTTATACCAGGGGGCTGGTCTCAGGAGGAAGTTGTTGCGGTGCCTACAGGGTAGGCAGAACGCCCTATTTTTCCAGATGGAACTGGAAAAAGGTGGTAAATTTTATTAGCCTTGCACGCCGCTTGTCTGCCAAATACAAGTTTGGAAGTGTTAAATAAAGCGGTGACCAAAATAATTTTGCCAAATACTTGTCTCAGAGTCTCTTTATTAGTGAACTGCGTGGGACGCCTTATACACTTCAGGGGCCACATAGGGTGACCCTCTAACCTTCAAAAGGACTGCATGTCAATTTTAATGTCAGTAACAAGTTAAAGCAATACATTTAATTAAAGAAAGAGGCACCTATCTGTAATAACATATCAGCAGGCACTTTATTGTAAGATAAACAAGCGTTAAACGTTATTAAAAACAAACCTGACATCAAAGCACGACAGAAATGGTGAAGGCCCAGAGGGATACCTGTTGCCTAGGACTTTATACCATATAACTCTCCTGCTGTGTGGGCTGGATGCAGGTTGCCCAGGATGCAGTGCATAAACAATGCTATAAATAAAATTCACCCTCCCAGGCACCATGTAGTAAAGCAAAATAAATAACATAGTAGGACTCAGTGACTGTCTCATTTTCAGCTAAAATAACTTGGATGGAATTCACAAAGGGTCACTTAGTGAATGACTTTATAATAGCTTATGTGCTATAGCCATACTTGCCTACTATCCCTAATTTCCAGTCCCGGAATTATATTTTTTCCACGTTCATTCGACAAATGTCAATACGTTATGACAGCGATCGTAGTGCAGCAGAGTTTTACTAGACATATACAGCGTATGACTGCAGGCTTACATGCACTTGCTCAGGTGGAACTATATATATTTGTTCCGTAATACATACTCTTATGCTACATAGGTTTATGCTATAGATCTCCACAGTCAATGCACGTTAGTATAATCACACACCGACTACCATAATAACAAGCACATTCTAACATAAGGCTCAAGTGTTTCAATTTTTACCATCATTGCTGCCACCGCACAGAGCACGGAACCCGCGCTTATCCCGGGATGCACCAACACAGCCAAACCCGTCGCTCCTGTTTCCCTGCGTTACCTAGGTAACCAGGTCTCCAAGGAAGTATACTGCGCCTTCCCGCCCACCATTACCCCACGTGACCTTGCAGCAGGTCAGATGCTGCCTCCTTGTCCAAGAACTGTCGCCACTATGCAAGTGACCGGCCATTCTTTTGGTTTCGTAGTACTCGCATGGCATAAAATTATAACAAAATTGCATTACTACTTATCAGAATTGCAGATATTTTCATAAGTGAAACCTCTTTATGTTTTTGTTCAGTTTGTGTCACAACATTGTATCTAAGCGTAATGGAAACATCATTTTTCCTTATTCAAGGACAGGTACATTATACAATATTAAGAGGCTGAAGTTAGCTTGTTATTCGGCTAGATTCTTATTCACTTCTTATTCATGTTGCAGCTTCTTATTCAGAAAAGGTTATTTTTAGTGGATTAAATCAAGTTGGATTACTGATTTCCCCAATACTACAATGGCGCAGGTACAAGGGTAAACAACCCTGGTCCACTCACACATATCTGAGGACTCTCCTGGACAGAGACATGCACCATACAAAATAAAATAACAATAAAATAACAAAACAAGGCAGAAAGAGTACAGAAAGCTGCCAGATATAAATTTAATACATGCTTTGTTTTGGGGGGGGGGGTTCTCAAAGAATGCTAATGAAATATGTTAAATGTCTGCTAGCCAGGGCCATCTTTTCCATTGGGCACGATGGGCAGTTGCCTGGGGCCCCATGGGCAAGGGGGCCCCATAGGCAGTTCTCTTAATTAGAATAAACAATCCTGCAAAAGAAAAAACATGCAAAAAAAAACCTTCAAGGGTCACTGAGCAAGTACATCTATCTATCTCTATATATATATCTGTATCTCTATACATCTCTATATATGGACCCCAGTGCACTGCTTTGCCCGGGGGCCCATAATGTTGTTAAGATGGCCCTGCTGCTAGCTGCTGGCACGAAAGAGATCGGGTACTTCAGTACAACCTGCCCTGTGCACCCACATACATGTGCCTTCCCTGAGCTCTGCCTTGCGCACCAACACAGCTGTGCCCTCCACCCAACTTGTGCTCCCTCACAACTGTGCCCTCCACCTGACTTGACCATCCACATACCTGTGCCCCCCACTGTCTTGGGCACCCACACCCTTGTACCCTCTTCTGACTTTTGCACCCGTACACCTTTGCCCACCCCTGACTTTTGCACTTACATACCTGTGCCCTCACTGGACTTGTGCACCCAGACACCAGTGGCCTCTCCTAACTTGTGCACTCACACACCTGTGCCTTCCCCTGACTTGTAAAAAAAAACACAAAGAAGTTTCTCTTAAAATATGCTTGCTTGGCACACAGACCTTTGGATTATCATGTAGTCATAATAACACTAATTATCATATAGTGTTATTTTTTGGCTTTGTAAGTTCATATTTATAGAGAGGTTTTATAATTACAAAATAACGTTACAAGCAAAATGAGTAAACGTGATATTAGACAGTTTAACGTGGGAACTGCTTAGGTACTCTAGCTCAACTTATTTTAATATGTTGACAACTATTGTATAGCTGTCAGCATGCACAGTGGAACTCAAAGCCCAGTATGTATGTCTTTGGGCTAAATAGACCATCTATTCATCTATTTGTCTTCTACAAGTGAAAATGTAACCACTAAGTCCAGTCTATTATAACATTTGCTACCTCTTTTTAATTTATACATTTACATTTTCACCAGTTATATAATACTTGTTTGACTGTCATTTATGTTTCACATAACTCATACTTGCCTTTTCTCCTGGAATATGTGGTAAACTCCTGAATATCGGGTTGTTATACTGAACTCCCAGGAGAACAGTATTCTCCCACAACCTGCCCACTTCCTAATGAAGTAGGAGAGACAGGGAAACTCAGTGACGCGATTCTGAGTTGCTACTTGTCCTTCCCTCCGGGATATCATGGAGGGAAGTTAATTAAATGTAATTAAAGTATAACATAACTCATGTAAAGGAAAACTCTGGCTATAGGACTACATTTGTTTCAAATAAAAATATTTTAATTTTCCTTCCTAAAATTCGCTGGGTTATGTGCTCATGGAGCAGTGGACTCAGTTAAAAATTTCTGTTTAAGACATCTCCATGGTGTTGTAAGTTTCATGTCATTTTGAGCAGCTTAAAACTCCTGCAGCATATATCAAACATACTTATAGTTAGAGGAATGCAATATTGACAGAAATGCGGCACACTGGATATCTGAGGAAGGCAAATCATTTATTACAAGCAGAACATGAACTGTTGCTTTGGCACAAATATCAACTCCATCAAAGTGCACCCAAGCACCTGCACATATGGAGCTGTTGAGTGTTGAGTACTTGAGCATCTGTTATGCCAGCTCTGTGTTTTGGAAAATAAAGGGCCATGCAGGTAAATAAAAGTCTAGAGGCAAGTTCTGGTTAAGTGTTACTGTGGTACTGCTCAAGATAGATGTCATTAGAGTGCAGTAGTACTGTACTTCCTCATTCAAGCTACAGTAGGTAGTAGTGGGTGACTGAAATCCAGAAATGTTGAGACACAAAAATGATAATTTTATTATCAATGTTAGGCAACATAATTGTTAGCAAAATACACTTTACATCAAGATATAAATTCTCCTTTTATTCGGAGCAATGCAAAACAAAACCATACTTGGCAAAAATATATAAATGAACTAAGCGTCTGCTCTGACACTGCTCTGTTGTGTATTTCTGAGTACTCTGAATAATAAAAAGGTGATCAGATGATGTTGTATAATACCAAAATATTCAAGTGAGAAATCTGTAGCTTTATAACTACATTGTTATACTGTGCGGAAATTAATTCATTTGCAGGAGGTTAGTGCAAAGGCAGCTAAACATCTGTTCCACTTCTGAAACTTCACATTCAGCATTTCAAGTATTTTCTTATTTTAACTCCTAATCACTACTATTATTTTATTTCTTTTAGCTCTAAATACCTATAAGTGATCGTGCATATACTCCTGGTTGGTACTAACACATAAATAATCCAGTATTTAATTAATTTATTAGTAGCAGACTCACTACAATGAATTCCTTTTATTTTTTTTCATGAAAATGTGTTTTATTTTGTAAAGTTTTTCTTGCATAGTGCAGCAAGCGATCAATGTGCTCTTTTCAAAGGATATACTGGAAAAAACTGAGATAAAAACATCTTCCTTTGGGGTGTACTGCCTTGTACAGCCCAAGGAGTGACAAAGGTCCATACACAGGAACAGTGAAAATCAGCAATTTCATTGAGAAAAGTTTTAGGATTCTGTGTCTGTTATCTTTTTCTGTTGCTGTTTCCCTGTGTGTGAGAGCTGCTTGCTTTCAATTAGTTGAGCTGCATTGCAGGCAGGGGCGGGCTGGCAACATGCAGCCCAGGGGGCGCACAGGCGGCCGCATCACATGACACGCGATGCTGCCGCGTCATTGATGACGTGGCCACATCGCGTGTCATGTGATGCGGCCACCTGTGCGCTGACGGGCCCGCATCGCCTGTCATTTGATGCGGCCGCCTGGTTATGTATGGGTAATATTGCAGCCGGGGGGGGAGGCCGGCCCTAACAGGGGTTAGACTGAGCACCCCGGAGGGACCGATGCCCCCCGGCCCAGCCTGCCCCTGATTGCAGGTGTGCTACCTACATGTGTTAGGATTCTGTTATCACATGTCATGTCCGGTTGTATTTCCCTGTACATGAGAGCCATCTTCTTTCGATTAGGCTGAGCTGCAATGCAGGTATTTACCTGCATTATCCTGACTGGTTGCTCTATTTAAGGCCTGTCATGACATGCCATCTTTGTTATTGACAGTGTTTTGCTTCTAGTGGTAGTGTCCTGCTTCCTGTGCTGTATTATCTTGAGTCTGCTTTCTGGTCTTGATCCCTGGCTATGTATGACTATGATTCTGATTCTTATCCCTGGCTACGCCTGACCGTTCGTGTTCCTGTTACTTATCTGGCTGCCAAATACTCAGCGCTCCATTTCTGGGTGAGGTGTTGGAGTCCAAAGAAAGACGCGACAGCTGTACCATTATCATTTATATAGCCAGTTCTGTTTCTTGACTTCTGGTGATACATCTCTCTGGTTTTCAACTTCTCCACATACATTCCGGCCTGCATCCTGATCATCAGTTGTACAGCTCCACTCAGTCCAATTGGAGTGGTAAGAAATTGTATTGACTTCTATACTGCTTCAGGTGCTGTTATTGACAGCTGTTCTGAGGGACTCTGAGTCTGTCTCAGAATGCTTTGGATTCTCTGGACCTTGTTATACTGCTGATAAGTACAATGTGACATTTCTGCTGTACCATGTCTGTTGATTTGGGTTAGTCGCCTGCTCTGAAATTGGGACTTTCTGTATCATGTGAGCCGCAAGCAAAAATCTGGGTTAATATTACCGTAGTAATGGTAATAATGTTCGCAACAATACAGGAAATTGAATCTGCCCCATAGTAGCTCTTCTGTGGAATTGGACCAGATGGTCTAGCCTTCACTCCCCATGCTCATCATTGAGCCTTGGGTGCCCATGTCCCTGTCGCTGGTTCCTTCATTGGACCACTTTTGTAGGTACTAACCACTGTATACTGGGAACATCCCACAAGACCTACCATTTAGGAGATGCTCTGACCCAGTCATCTAGCCATCACAATTAGACCCTTGTCAAAGTTGCTTACCTCTGCTTAATTTTCCTGCTTCCAACACATCAACTTAAAGAATTGACTGTTCTCTTAATGCCTAATATATCTCACCCCCTGAGAGTTGCCATTGTAATGAGATAATCAATGTTATTCACTTCAATGTTATTCACCGCACTTGTCAGCGGTTTTAATGGCTGATTGGTGTATATAATCTAAAGATGACTAGAAGCAGTATATTATCCTTGCTACAAACACAGAAATATTGTCCATTAATTTGTTCAGTTTTACGTTGAAATAATGGAATGTCTTGTTGTTTACAGATTAACTGGACTTTATAGGATTGAGGTGAACTCAGATCCACCAAGCTGGAGCAAATTTGCATCTTTAGTAAATTACACCCTTATTACTTAATTCAAATTGAATTACAGAATTTAAATAATACTTACTTTTGCGATGCTTGGACAAGGCCTAATTAAAGTTTCAGGCCGACCTAGGCTAATATTCTAGTAGCTCCCCCTCGCCTTCCACGCCAGGCTAATTAGAGGTAAGTAAAAACAAACTCACCCTCCATCAATGTTTACATTTGCACATTATTGAAACTCAGTTCCCCTTGCCTTTTTAAAAGGTTCACAGCAATCCTTGTCACTCATTTAATTTTCATTAAAATCAGAACTGTATAACAGAACAGAGGCTTGAACAAGCGCAACTGGCGGGTGAAGATATGGAGGAGGGTGATTGCTGTCACACGTGCACCTGTCGCCACCTTTGTTTCTCCTACTCACCCTCAAGCGTCCATGCTAAGAAGACTCATCGGAGTAACTTTTCACCTTGGCAAAACCATGTTGTGTTGGAGGAGGAGGTAAATTTAAAATGTGATGGCAGATTTATAATTGAGGTAGGGCATGTAGTAGATCAACTTTAAATTTCAGTGTTCAAATAAAGCTATCAAGTATTTGTGTGCTACATGAAAAACAGCCAGTATTTAACTTATGTGCAAAATAATAAACTAATTTGCACCCTTTGAGTTGAAACATGGTTTGTCCAGGACAAAACGTATTCATTTTTTTGGCCCTACTTTCCTTAATGAATCAGACCCATTATCTTCAGCCTTTAATCTAACTACATTTTTCTTTTATGTTTTCTTTTTACTTTGGAAAACAGTTATTCTCCTATAAACTGAAATTTAATTTTAAAATATACCTCTCTCTGTCACAGTTTTGCACCCCAACAAATGTTACCCACCCCCCGCTCCAAAAAAGCCCTAGGCTGCTGCCTAGTCAGACTATGGAATAACCAGGCCTTGTACATGGCTTTAAAAGAATAGAGTAATCTTAATACATTCCTTATAAAAATCATGCATAACACAGGTATAATAATGATATATTCAGTGCTAGCACCTGTCAGAAGAGGACAGACATACAGTATGTACATCCAGTATAGTGGATATAAAAGTCTACACATCGTTATTGAAATTGCAGGTGTTTGTGAGCCTGAAATCAAGATAAATCATGTCACAGCTTTTCTTTTACCTTTAATGTGACCTTGCATCCAACAAAATTCAAGTTAAAACAAATAGCCAATTTTTTCAGGAAAAAGAAATTAAAATAAAAAAAGCCACAACATCCCAATTGTATAAGTGTGCAGAGCCGCAACTTAAAATTTTAGCGCCTGGGGTGAGAAACAAAATGCCGCCCCCCAGCACTCAGTTTTAACTGAATGAACCAAAAATATTCATAAATTGCACCCCCTTCAGCGCTGCGTCCTAGGAGGTCGCCCCTATTGCACAGCCCCTCGTTACGGCTCTGTAAGTGTGCATACCTTTGCATAAAGGGGCGGTAGCTGTGTTCAGAGTAAACCAATCATATTCAAAGGTAATTAGCATACACCTGCCAGCAATAAAAGTGATTGTGATTAACCCCAAATAAAGACCGTCTTAAAAGGAGGTTTCAAAGCATCTACGGGATCTCATTGTTGAAAGGTACCAATCAGGAGAAGGATGTTCATAATTTCAAATGCATTACATGCAGAGCCGGATTTAGACCTCATGGTGCCCTAGGCAAGATATTGGTTTTGGCCCCCCACACGCCCCCCCGCCTCCCTGAAACAATCCATAGCATTATATTTTTTTAGCATAGCATATACTCCTATAGTTAAGTAGAAGGGTAAACTATATGCCGCGAATCGGGGGAGGGGCCGATTTTTTTTTAATTTTTTTTTTTTATATATATTTTTTCCTCATTTGGGCCCCCAGAGAGCCGCTAGGCCCTAGGCAGGTGCCTAGGTTGCCTAGTGGTAAATCCGGCCCTGATTACATGTACCATGGAACACTGTGAAAACGATATTATATAAGTGGAGAAAATGTGGCACAACAGGGACATTGCCAAGATCAGGACGTCCTTCCAAAGTTGCTGACAGGACAAGGAGAACACTCGTTATGGAGGCTGCCAAGAGGCTTACAGCACCATTAAAAGAACTGCAGGAATTTACTGCACATGTTTAGGCTATGGGGTAGAGTTACAAGACAGAAGACATTTCTCACAAAAAAAAAACAAAGCCTGTTTAAATTTTGCAAAACAAATATATTCAATCAAGGGTGTGTAGACTTTTTATATCTTTTGTATATAGTTCAGACAATAGAAATATCAAAGAACATAATGTTGATTGTTTATTTATTAAGAAAAATAAGTACACTATTTTCATCCTACTACAGTGTATAAGGAAGAAGTTATGCATCCAGTGAATTATATATAACCTGCGGTAAAGTAGGTTAATTTAATTGTGTGTTTGTGGCTGATATAAGTGGTATTGTGTATTCAGTGGGATAATAGGTTAATCTTAAATTGCATTAAGGTACTTAGCCAGTCTTCTACATAATTTTTTTTCTTTTAAAAAAACATTCTCATACCTTGTGCTCCCAGACAAGAAAACACCCTCTGTATTGCACTCAGTGAACTTGGACCAGAATTCAAAACACAGTTTGGGAGCCAAAATAATTCTAACATTCTCTTTTCTGTCTCTATTCACAAATCATCTACATGAAATGGAAAAAGGACAGAGAAAAACAACCAGAATCCTGCCTTTCGGCATGACAGATAATGAAACAAGAATAACTGAGTGGCCCTAGCCCAAATCTAAAATGCAGTGTATTGAGTCGTACTAGGCACTGATTTTTGCAAATTTGACTTCCATTTCACTTCATGGGAGACATTCAAATTATAAAGTGAGTGCATTAGTTATAAGCGTGTGTGGCTGTGCATCCATATTGGTGTATTCTTTTTTTTTATCTTCCAAAGCTCATTCTACAATAGGCTGCCTTTTAGGCTAGGCAGCCAGAGGTTGGCACATCATACTGGGACTTGTAACTCTGCAGCAGCTGGACAACCGCAGGTTGTCTATCCATGTGTTTGACACTTCCAATTGTGAGTATTTACAGTAATTGGCAAAAGTTTTGAGAATTACACAAATATTATTTTTCACAAAGTCTGCTGCCTCAGTTTTTATGATGGCAATTTTCATTTACTCCAGAATGCCATGAAGAGGGATCAGATGAATTGCAATTAATTTCAAAGTCCCTCTTTGCCATGACAATGAACTTTATCCCCAAAACAACATTTTCACTGCATTAAAGCCATGCCACAAAAAGGACCAGTTGACATCAGGTCAGTAATCCTCTTGTTAACACAGTTGAGAGTGTTGATGAGGAAAAGGCTGGAGATCACTCTGTCATGCTGATTGAGTTAGAATAACAGACTGGAAGATTTAAAATGAGGGTGGTGCTTGGAATCATTGTTCTTCCTCTGTTAAGCATGGTTACCTGCAAGGAAACATGTGCAGTCATCATTGCTTTGCACAAAAGGGCTTCACAGGCAAGGATATTGCTGCCAGTTAGATTGCACCTAAATCAACCATTTATGGGATCATCAAGAACATCAAGGAGAGAGGTTTAATAGTTGTGAAGAAGGCTTCAGGGTGCCCAAGAATGTCCAACAAGCACCAGGACCGTCTCCTAAAGTTGATTTAGCTGCAGGATCAGGGCACCACCAGTGCAGAGCTTGTTCAGGAACGGCAGCAAATAGGTGTGAGTGCATCTGCATGCACAGTGAGGCAAAGACTTTAGGAGATTGGCCTGGTGTCAAGAAGGCCAGCATAGAAGCCACTTCTCTCCAGGAAAAACATCAGGGGCAGACTGATATTATGCAAAAGGTACAGGGATTGGACTGATGAGGACTTGGGTAAAGTCATTTTCTCTAATGAATCCCCTTTCAGATTGTTTGGGGCATCTGAAAAAACACTTGTCCGGAGAAGGAAAGGTGAGCGCTACAATCAGTCCTGTGTCATGCCAACAGTAAAGCATCCTGACACCATTTATGTGTGGGATTGCTTCTCAGTCAAGGGAATGGGCTCACTCACAATTTTGCCTAGGAACACAGCCATGAATAAAGAATGGTACCACAACATCCTCCAAGAGCAACTTCCCTCAACCATCCAAGAACAGTTTGGTGACGAACAATGTCTTTTCCAGCATGATGGAGCACCTTGCCATAAGGCGAAAGTGATAACTAAGTGATTTGAGGATCAAAACATTGAAATTTTGAGTCCATGGCCAGGAAACTCCCCAGACCTTAATCCCATTGAGAACTTGTGGTCAATCCTGAAGAGGTAAGTAGACAAACAAATACCCACATATTCTGACAAACTCCAAGCATTGATTAAGCAAGAATGGGCATCCATCAGTCTGTATGTGGCCCAGAAGTTGATTGACAGCATGCCAGGGCTAATTGCAGAGGTCTTCAAACAGAAGGGTCGACACTGCAAATATTGACTCTTTGCATAAACTTAATGTAATTGTCAATTGAAATGATTGTAATTTTACTTCAGTATACTATAGCAACATCTGACAAAAAGCTCTAAAAACACTGAAGCAGCAAACTTTGAGAAAACCAATACTTGTGCCATTCTCAAAACTTTTGGCCATAACTATACTTCCCCCACAGCTGAATTTAGTTATCTAAAATTATTTCATACAGAACTGACAGAGTCCTGGGGAAACAAATCTGCATGTAATGGTCCTCAGTACAGGGTGAGGGCCAGCTTAGTACAATATTTTTTTAGGAAGTAGTGCAGCTTTAAAATTAACCGTTATAATAACTAGAATGCATATGTTTTGCTCCTGTGGAAATTCAGTATTTTTAAACAGGATATAATATTATTTATTTCAAAGTTCTTTTTTTTTTTTTTTTTAAAGAAATATTTGTATTGTTTCCAAAGCAATGCATTACATGAAATACAGTGCATCCACAACATTCAGATAAAAGGAGTGATAACTTTCACATTACATAATTCTGTAAGTGTTCAAAATCATGAATCTTACATCCAAAACCGCATAGTAGGTTTGCTAGCAAGAGATGTTGATAATCACCAAGGAAGCCAAACTTTAAAAGGATAGGCTGCAGTGACATATTTGAAGATACAATTTCAATAAGAAACAACAAGGTACGAGGATACACAAGTCCTCGGCGATAATCTGAATTTAGGATCTTACCCCTTTGTTTACTGTTTTACCCAGTATTGCTTATTACTGTGTTTGTCCCTAATTGTAAAACGC
This sequence comes from Mixophyes fleayi, assembly GCF_038048845.1. Classification (NCBI taxonomy): domain Eukaryota; kingdom Metazoa; phylum Chordata; class Amphibia; order Anura; family Limnodynastidae; genus Mixophyes; species Mixophyes fleayi. Next base: position 115,125,837 of record NC_134405.1, read on the forward strand.
TATGGAATTTACTGGCACTATATAAATAGATGTTGTTGGTGATGGTGATGATCTGATAGCCTGTCAATGTAACTTCTCCACATCTCAAAGAATTTTTGGACCTAACCATAGTTAGCTAGTGTGGACTCAAGTCAGTCCACTCTGAACACAGTGTTTCCTTAAATAAGTTGTGTGAGGGAATCTCAGGCAGGATGGTCCTTCTGGCCAGTAAAAGTTCCCCCGTCAAAATTCTCTTTCTCTGTGGAAGGATTCCCAAGATCACCCAATCGGCTGTATAAGGAAGAAAATTTACTAAGTCTAGCATCGCATATCTCCTAAACTGTAGCAAAGAGCTGCTGATCTTGGGACATACCCAGATGCAATGAAACAGCAGCATGACATTTAGGACAGTTATGGGAAATGGACAGGCCTGTTAAGAACTTCAGTGGGAGCAAAGATATGACCTAGGAAACACATTAAGAAGTATTTCTATGTACATGCTGAGAGTCAGCAAGATTCTGATAATGTTTTGAGGAAGGTGTCCACTGACAGATCGGGAAAGTGTAGCATTCATTGGGCAATACCCATTAAGGAAGTGCCATGGTCCAGCTTCTATCTTACAAAATGGTAGTGTATAGTGATCACTTTAAGTTAGTGGGGGAAGGGGGTTTAGAGACAAGAACGTTGCCCGTGATGCCAATCTTGCTCACAAAAGAATCTCAGTACTCCAGTAGTGCAATGTTGTACTTGAACATAAAGCCTTTTTGTTATGTGTAAAGGTTTATAAATATTTTTATTTTTTTAAATAAAGGTTATCTATTTTATACTTTTTTAAAAAAATGTTTCTACTAAATATATTTTTTAATGCAGTTCTTGTGATGTGACTTAAAAAAAATACTATTTAATAGGTACATAGCAAAAAAGACAGGCAATGGTAACAAACAGAGGACAAGCAGCCATATGTAAAACCACAGACAAAGTCCAAAAGAGTCTTGGGCAGAGGAACTACAAAAAAAAATGACAACGACTATCCAGATAATGCAACATCGATGTACATCTTTACATTTACCGGGGAAGTAGGCAGGGCCATCTTAACAACATTATGGGCCCCCGGGCAAAGCAGTGTACCGTGGCCCCTATATCTATATCTATCTATCTATCTATCTATCTATCTATATATATATATATATATATATATATATAGATAGATAGATAGATAGATAGATAGATAGATATAGATATAGAGATAGATAGATGTACTTGCTCAGTGACCCTTGAAGTTTTTTTTTGCAGGTTTTTTCTTTTGCAGGATTATTTATTCTCATTAAGGGCCCTGCCTATGGGGCCCCCTTGTCCGTGGGGCCCCCGGCACCTGCCCATCGTGCCCAATGGAAAAGATGGCCCTGGAAGTAGGGGGGAAGAGAGGGTGAGAAGAGGAAGGGGTTATGAAGGATATGGAGAACTTTGGGTTGGGATGAGGAGTAGGAGGAAAGAGGAGGAAGGATCATGCAAAGAAAGAGCATCAAAAGGGCAGTGCAACAAAGGATGCCATACCTCTTAATCATAGTTATGTCTAGAGATGAAGCAGCGGCTGATTATGATAGGAAGTCCAAGGAGCCCAGATTTTATGTAAGGAAATGAAGGAGCTCCTCAGGATTCTAGTGATGTGCTCCATTTAGTAAATGTGCCACACGCGGTTGCAGACTGAATGGTGGACAGTGGAGTAGGGTTCTTTCAGAAGGCAGATCGCCGCACACATGATGTGCCTGAGTAACTTGTGGGAATGTGTGTGGAGGCCAGGAATGGGTAAGGGAAGTAACATATATTTGGGGTTGGAGGGGATAGAGAAACCAATAACAGCAAAAGCCAAGGAGATAACTGCAGACCAGAAGGGGCGGAGTTTGGGACAGCTCCACCAGATGTACAGGAAAGTGCCATTGTGATCACAATTCCTCAAGCACGTATCAGCAACCCGAGGAAAGATACTATACAGCCTAGAGGGGACAGAGTACCACCTGTGAAGCAATTTACACTCATTTTCCTTGATGTGAACATTAATAGAGCATCTCATGGTCCATTCAAATATATCTGACCATTCTTCCTGATCTAGAAATGCTCCTAGGTCTGCCTGCCATCTCCGTTGGAAACGGTCTTTAGCAGCGGTCGTGATTGGGAGTAGTGCATTATATAATGTAGAGATAAGACCTTTGGAGGGGGGAACAGAAAGGCAGAGATTTTCATGGAGGTCGGCCTAGCCAGTGTACAGGGTTTATCAGATTAAAATAAATGCCTCACCAGCAGATATTGATGAAAATGTCCCATCGGAAAACCAGGAAGATCAGATAGATCAGAAAATTGAGGATAAGAAGCTGCTCTGGAGATATGGTAGAGGAGAACTCCATCCCCAGACAACTCCAGCCAGTGTCTACATTGCAAGGTAACAGTCCCTCTTTTCCCTATCTCATAGGGCACTTACATGGGGTGGCATCTATATGTAGCTTCAACTTCAGGTAGCTTTACTCCTGTTGTGAATTATAGATCAGTATATAGATCAGGAGCATCCCAGTACTAGTACTGTCAATAATAATACTTTTTAAGCCTCTACTAGTAAAAAGGGTCATGTTGGAAGAAAGTGTAATGAATGACAACATTTGTCAATCTCAAAGAAAACATCAGCTCTTGATGTAAGTGTTAAGGGAAAAGTTACTTTTGAATATGGTGATTTGTCTAAAAAAAATGTAAATAGCTAACATTCTATACATTCCCCTCAGTGGCAAGAAAAGGCTCAGACCACGACCATGTGTTGCTAGTAGTGGTTTACTACTGCTTTTACACATATTAGAATGCCCATTGCAAAAGCGAGTCCCCAACATTGTCATGCATCTTCTGCCCATGCACCACCTTTTCGTTCTGAGACTAGGGGGTAAATGCATCAAGCTGAGAGTTTTCCGGCGGGTTTGAAAAGTGGAGATGTTGCCTATAGCAACCAATCAGATTCCAGCTATCATTTTGTAGAATGTACTAAATAAATGATAGCTAGAATCTGATTGGTTTTTCAAACCCGCCGGAAAACTCTCAGCTTGTGTAACGATACTTACCTTTCCTCCACTCCCCCGCCGCTCCGTCAGACCCGGAAACCGCACTTCCGGGTTCGGCGGTCACATGACCGCCAGACCTGGGCGAGGAATTCAAATCTGGACTTCCTATTTAAACAGCGCTCTGACACTCTAGAAGTGTCAGAGCAACTTACCTGTTCCTGGCTCCTGATTCCTGTGTCCTCCTGGTCTCAGCTCCTTGTGTGTATTGATCTCCTGTGTACCGACCTGGCTTGCTAACCCTTCTGGACTCTGTTACCCCTGTGTACCGACCCGGCTTGCTGACCTTCCTGATTGCCTGTGCTCCTGACCCGGATTGTCTGACGCTCCTTCCTCTACACGTTTATCTGCCATCTCTGTGTACCGACCCGGCTAGCTGACTTCGCATCTGTTCTGGTGACCCGTGTACCGACCCGGTTTGATTGACTCCAAGATTGTCTCCCGTATCTGTCTGCATTGCCTACCTGTGTACAAACCCGGTCTGTCCGACTATTCTCATCCTGCTCCTATTCCGCTGTACTACATCTTGAGGCAAACCTGAGGACCGCGACCTGCGACTCCTGGCAGCAAAGCCCATCCCGCCTTGCGGCGGTTCTTGGTGAATACCGGGGAGATCGTTAGACTCCGCGCCTCAGGTAAGCCAGCGCTAATCAAGGTTAGTAGTGTATCCAGTAATCCGTTACAGCTTGATACATTTACCCCTAGGTCTGTCAACTCTAAAACAGCCACATCACAGTGAAGCTGAAGAACAAATTTTGTGTTCACAGAATACTGAGCAGAGTCTAAGGGTGTCCATGAGTGCTATATGCGGGTCTGACACTTCAGATTCTGACACTGTAATAATAGGGCAGCCTACTTCCTAAATTTCACAACTATTTGGAAATAGGAGTAATGATGACTATTTAGATATAGAAGTTTGGTACTACTTTGGGGTACCACTTTGGAACTCACTAATATGCAACAGGATGATTAATTGTGGATCTGAAAATGTTGGAATGTGTTGTATGTGAACACAACAATGAGGATGATGACTGTGTCTAAGTAAGGTAATCACTAGTAGTAACACCTCATGCCCATGATAAGCGCATTGTTATGTCTGGGCAAAAGACAAAAAAACTAGAGATGGTTACTGACCCCCGTGTTTTGGTTTTGGTTTTGGTTTTGGATCTGGATCACCTTCGTGTTTTGGTTTTGCCAACTCGCCCTTGCATGTTTTGGTTTTGTTTGGTCTTGTTTTGCAATTTTGTTTAAAAATCAATGTTTTTGTGCATAAAATAACCTAATTTAGTGCTCCACCTGTTTCTTGGATAAGTAAGGTAATTCTAAAGCTAATAAATTAGGAAGAAAACAGTTTAATCCCTGGTAGGCCGTCCTTAATTCTCCACACAAACCTGGTTGTCTTCCTCTTCATCTTTGCCTATTGGCAATGCAGCCATCGTCTTTGGGTGTATATTACACCCTCCACTTGTAGTTGAATAGAAAAAAAGCAGCCTGCATAGACTGTGGAATTAGAAAGCAAAAATAAATGGACCACGGTAGTTTGGTGGCTATATATGCCCCCCCCCCACGCCCTCCACTTGTAGTTGAATAGAAAAAAAAGCAGCCTGCATAGACTGTGGAATTAGAAAGTAAAAATAAATGGACTACGGTAGTTTGGTGGCTATCTATGCCCCCTGCCCTCCACTTGTAGTTGAATACAAAAAAAGCAGCCTGCATAGACTGTGGAATTAGAAAGTAAAAATAAATGGACCACGGTAGTTTGGTGGCTATCTATGCCCTCCACTTGTAGTTGAATATAAAAAAAGCAGCCTGCATAGACTGTGGAATTAGAAAGTAAAATTAAATGGGCCACGGTAGTTTGGTATCTGTCTGCATCAGACCCCCTCTCCACTAGGAGTAAAATAGTAAACTATTCAGCCGTTATAGAGTCTAGAATATAAATAGAAATTGAGTAAGGCAATTTGGTATCTGTCTGCATCATAATCATCAACATCATCATTAGTGCCCTCGTCGCCTACACAAATCTCCCCCTCATCCTCTTCTAATTCAAAAGTGGCATCCTCAATTGGTGTATCACCGGCTACACTCGGGCTGTTAAGGCACACATCAGCAGAACTGCTGAAAGGAACCTTCTTTATGGGTACACTGTCACTAACAGAATGCTCACGATTAGACATATCACTGGTGGATGGATCCTCCCCAGGGATTGGTGTCATTTCTGATTCAAAGCATACATTATCCTCTAATGCCTTACTGTTTTCTTGCAGCTCGGCTTTCACGCGTAACAGTACTTGTGCACCACTTGTAGGCTCGGTAACATTTTTTGATCTGCCACTAATAGACAAAGGTGAAGGCCTCATTCTCTCTTTGCCACTGCGTGTGTAGAATGGCATATTGGCAATTTTTTTTTCATCAGCACTTAACTTTTCCTCAGTTACACTTCTTTTTCGCTTGAACACTGTAAATTTTTATTGGGTGTGTGTTTTTTTGACTGATTTCAAAAGACTGTGTAGTTTGACATCGCCTTTCCCAGATGACGTACTGGGAACACTACCATCAGGACTGGGGACAGAACCTGGTTGCTGATTTTGCTTATATGTGGACTGCTTAGAATCCATTATGAGCCCAACGCACTTGTAGTGCTACAAATTGTTTTAGATACTGCTGACAAATATGACTTTTGACAGCCACAAAAATTAATGCAAAAGAATGGGGGACACCCCAAAAGCACTTGGGAGTGCTAAAAATTATATTTGAAGTCTGCTGACAGATAGTACTTTTGACAGCCAGAAATATTAATGCAAAAGAATGGGGGACACCCCAAAAGCACTAGGGAGTGCTAAAAATTATTTGGTAGATACTGCTGACAAATATGACTTTTGACAGCCAGAAATATTTATGCAAGAGAATGGGGGACACCCCAAAAGCACTTGGGAGTGCTAAAAATTATTTGGTAGATACTGCTGACAAATATGACTTTTGACAGCCAGAAATATTTATGCACAATTATGGGGGACACCCCAAAAGCACTTGGGAGTGCTAAAAATTATTTGCTAGATACTGCTGACAAATATGACTTTTGACAGCCAGAAATATTTATGCACAATTATGGGGGACACCCCAAAAGCACTTGGGAGTGCTAAAAATTATTTGGTAGATACTGCTGACAAATATGACTTTTGACAGCCAGAAATATTTATGCACAATTATGGGGGACACTCCAAAAGCACTGGTGAGTGCTAAAAATTATTTGGTAGATACTGCTGACAAATATGACTTTTGACAGCCAGAAATATTTATGCAAGAGAATGGGGGACACCCCAAAAGCACTTGGGAGTGCTAAAAATTATTTGGTAGATACTGCTGACAAATATGACTTTTGACAGCCAGAAATATTTATGCACAATTATGGGGGACACCCCAAAAGCACTTGGAAGTGCTAAAAATTATTTGGTAGATACTGCTGACAAATATGACTTTTGACAGCCAGAAATATTTATGCACAATTATGGAGGACACCCCAAAAGCACTGGGGAGTGCTAAAAATTATTTGGTTAATCCGCTGACAGATAGTAATTTTGACAGCCAGAAATATTTAGGCAAAATAATGGGGAACACCCAAAAAGCACTTTGAGTGCCAAATATTGAAAAAACAAAAACTCCTCTATCCCCCTCTCTTCTCTAGCGATTTTTGTTAGCACAATTGGAATCAGAATATTGCATTCTCTGTCCCTGCTCTAATCAGCCTGTGACTACACCCTGCTCTCTCCCTCTGTCAAATGGCGATGGATTGCTGTGGAGGCGTGTATTTATAATCTTCAAGTATGGCGAGAACGGAGATCCGACGACGTCACGATGACGTTCGGCCTCGATTTGGATTCCGAGCGGGCGGGAGAGTACGGCTCGGTACTCGGATAGCCAAAGTTCGGGTTGGTTCGGTTCTCGGGGAACCGAGCCCGCCCATCTCTAAAAAAACCCACTTATTGCTTGTGGATATATTTTTATTGAAACCCAGACAACATTGGTCAAGGCATCTGTAGCCTTTGTGACATTGACCATCTAGGCACCTCCTCCCTGTTATGTCATTTGCAGCATGTTCATTCAAGTAGTTTCTCAAAAGGTGGAAAATTGTGTATAGTAACAAGCAGTCCAGCATCAGCTAGCAGCAGAATGGATAGACACATGATGCAATCTTCACCATCAACACATTTATTATCAACCTCCTCATTATTAGTATGTAGTTCAGTATCCAAATTTCAAATGCAGACTGACTCCCCTAATACAATCCATGATTCCCAAGAGGCATCCGTGCACACTACGGCTACTGCTGAGGGTGAAACTTCAATACAGAAGGGCACCAAGAAGAGTAAGCATTGTTTTAAACAACAATTGTCTGTGAAGCAAGCATTTGCAAGGGGAACCAAGTATGTCAGCCAGCATCCTGTTGCACAGCGGATCACTAAAGCCATGACAGCTATGCTAGCATTTGATGTGTGTCCAATTTCCAACATCAATCCATACTACCAAATTCCATCTATATTCAATTTCTCCAGAATAGCAATTCCTTAGCAATACCAGGAGGCTAAACAAAAAGTCCATAGAAAATGTCATGGTACTGACTATCCACTTAACTACGGCTATCATTATTGGTCAAACAAAAGAATACATGACCCTGGCAGCCCACTGGGTACGTGTATCGCCTTCAGCAGCAGTAGTAGCATCATCATCCTCCTTATCCTTTCAGCACAGTAGTGTTAGCACACAATGCCAGGTCATTCATATAGCACCCTATCTTTTGGCCGCTTACTAGTATAGATGTGATATTGCTCCTCACACTATTGCCTGCACAGTCAAACACTTGGATTTTAAAAGCATGAAATATTTATTTTTGGGCAGAACGGTGGCATAGTGGTTAGCACTTCTGCCTCACAGCACTGGGGTCATGAGTTTGATTCCCAACCATGGCCTTATCTCTATGGGGAGTTTGTATGTTCGCCTCGTATTTGTGTGGGTTTCCTCCGGATGCTCCGGTTTCCTCCCACATTCCAAAAACATACTAGTAGGTTAATTGGCTGCTATCAATTTGACCCTAGTCTCTCTCTGTCTGTGTGTGTGTGTGTCTGTGTGTATGTTAGGGAATTTAGACTGTAAGATCCAATGGGGCAGGGACTAATGTGAGTGAGTTCTCTCTCTGTACAGCACTGTGGAATTAGTAGCGCTATATAAATAGCTGATGATGATAATTTGTTTGTGCTGCTCAGAGCGAAAGACCACCCTGTTTTTTGTACACTAAATAGTTCAAATGTCAGTGATACTGACCCTTACACTACTGCCTTCAGATTAACATTGCCTCTATAACCCTGACTAACCCTCTACAGACCACTTTATGAGCACACAGGTGCAGCAAACCACCTACCCACACACACTCAATTCTAAAACAGCAGTTGATATCAGAAAGGAGGGGCTTTATATAGAAGATATCGATCCAAAACTTGCAAGATCCAACATTTTCCCAGAAATCACATTTTGTCTCGTTTCCAGATCTGAATTTGGTGCAAGAAACCTCGGTACTCCAAAATGTGGTTTTGTTGGATTTCACTGAATCTGAACAGCTCATCTCTAGTGCAGAAACATCTTTTCTTATACTCAAATGGTGAACATTTATGTTGAACTCTAAATCAGGCCCTCAGTAGGCACACTTTAGTATCAGATTTGCATGTGTGATTCTTCAGTGGTTAAGTGCACCAATGGTGCCTGTTTAATTATATCTGTAACTGTGCTGTTGTCCCATTCATTTATGAGTATACTACTGTTTATCTCTGCAGATTGCATCCTACCTTAGTTCGCCCACTGATGGAAACAAAGGCAAGAGTTCCGTATACATATTACTATGACACTTATAGCCTAACTTCTAACCTGGTTAAAATAATAAGTCCCTTTATTTACTTTTAGTGATGGCAGGGGGTTTAATTTGCAAAATAGATCCAAATATGATTACCCAGTCACTATTGGCTCAGCATATAAAACACAACATTGCATGCCTAACAATAATCAGCATAGTAGCCAAATATAGTATTAAACATATATTAGCACAAATTACCAGCATATTATACTCAGCATTGCCCAACATGTAACAGCAGGCTTAAACTCATTACACTAGCAGTGCCTGGCTCATTAGGCAAGCAGTGCCAAACACTTGTTACTCAGCAATGCCCAACAGATAAAGGTATGTCCAATACATTATGTAAAATGTGCCCTGCATTTACAGAAAATAAACTACTTTTTCCAGCACTGCTTACTACATATAAATAATTCCCGGCATCTTCCAGACTTATTCCAATTGTGTTTTAGATTGCCGTACCAATTGAGAGGGAAAGCAGCAAACAGAAACACTAGTACATTATATACAGCCTTGCTATGTTTCAAACAGCTACAAATAAGGATTCAACACATTGATTAGTGGTACTGAGGATCAATTAATGCAGTTTCCATAGCAACCCTCGAACAGTCAGAAAGCAAGGATTCCATTGGAGTCCAACATGCTGCCTTTACAAAAGAACAATAAACCATTATACATCCAACCCTCTTATGCCTTCCTTACCTGACAGATTCATTATACAGCACTTAGACTAGACAGAGTACTATCATATATATATATATCGTGCCAATGGCCATGCTTCCTGAAAGCAACTTATAACCCCTGTCCCAAGCTTATTATAGAGACAAAGGAGTAAAATATATATTAATATTAATATATGTTAACACTTTAACTTCATGCACCATAACTAATCTAATTTGTTCTAACTGGACACCACCTGCAGAGGACTATAAGCACTCACTGAACATTGTATACATATCCTGAAAATATTGATAACAACATTATTCACTTAAGTGACATGAAGCCCCACAGGGAATAATTATGCTAATAATCCTTAATGATACTTGCAAATAAATGATCAAACCAAATTGCTACTGTTGATTTATATTAATGGATGCCTTTAGGAGGATATCTGTCAGGATGTGCCGTTTGCTGAATCCTGATTTCTCTAGTATACCAGAAGACTCTCTGGAATTTGTTTAATGGGTTAGAACTGTTTAAAATTAAATGTACATGTGGAGCTTCTGCAGTTCCTAATGTTCCAGTATTAACATTCTTCCTTGTGGCAAGCTCAAGTCTACAGATAACTTTGTTTTTCTAGGAAACTCTTCTGTGAAATAATCCTTATTTCTGACACTGTTCCATAGCATCTACTATAATAAATTTATGTTTGTTATTACAAAACAATATGTTGACATTTAAAATTATTTAGAGAAAAAAATAAAACAGTTTGTTTTTTGTTTTAAACTGTTATTGTGGATTAAATTAGAAAACAAAAATGTATGTAACTACAATCAAATATATTTTCATATTATTTTGGATTGAAGAAATTAATTTACGCTGTATATTTGTAATGCCGTGTTTTAATTTTACAGTGAATTTCTTTGCATCTGTAATATATCTATCCAGACTGACTACAATAGTACCTATGCTGATTAGCACATCCGGACCTACTGAATTACAAATTGTGTTGGATTTTCCAATGATTAAGGCAAGGGCTGCTAGTGTTCATTGATAATCATTTATTGCCTCGGATGAAATCACTTCATGTGGAGAAACGTGTCAGCATTTATGTGTGAATGAGGGAGGAATATCCAGTGCTTATGTGATACTTATACTCAGCAATTCACACAGAGTCAGCTGGCAAGAAGCCTGATATGTGTTATATGAAAGAATCAGTGGATACATCTGAGTGGAGTTTGTATGTTCTCCCCGTGTTTGCGTGGGTTTCCTCCGGGTACTCCAGTTTCCTCACACACACTCCAAAAACATACTAGTAGGTTAATTGACTGCCATCAAATTGACCCTACTCTGTGTGTGTGTGTGTGTGTTAGAAAATTTAGACTGTAAGCTCCAATGGGGCAGGGACTGATGTAAGTGAGTTCTCTGTACAGTGCTGCGGAATTAGTGGTGCTATATAGATGATGATGATGACTAGAACTGCTGTGATATCTGTGCAGTGAAGCCTGCTAACAACTAGCGTTAAAAAAATTTCATGACTTGTCAGTACTGACAGATCTTCCTAATAGAGGCTGTCTGTGTCTTACGACTATACATTGTGATTCGTGTGGATTGGTGTAATTAAGTCACGTGACTTGCATTTGATTCCAAGGGCCTGAACAGCGCTGTCAGGCCGGAGGCCTTCTGGAGAGTACAATGGAGCAGAACACTAACCGGAATTAGCACTACTGAACTGGTAGGTGCGGAGTCTAACGTACCCCTGGTATTCGCCAGGGACCCCCGCAAGGAGGTTTGGACTTAGCTGCACAGGGTACGCAGGTCGCGGTCCTACTAGCCAGTTGCCGGTGTAGTGTAGAAGAGTCAGATGGTCCGGGTCACACCAAATGGGATAATACGGTGCCAAGGGAAATCCAAAGAGTAGTCGCCAAGCCGAGGTCACAGTACAATATGGGTCACGTAGATAACAGAATAGTCGCCAAGCCGGGTCACAACGAAGAGCAGGAACGGATGAAGCACACAGGAGCACTAAGGCACAAACCAGGAACACAGGCTGATACCCTGTTACTCTGGCACCCTAATGGCGCCAGAGCCAGGTTTGAATAATGGGGGAAAGCCGCTGATAGGAGAGCTCAGGAGGCTGCGCTGATCGGCAGCAGAAGCGTCCCGTTGCCTAGCAACGGGACGAAGGCAGAGCGCATGCGCCCATCATCAATCCAAGGAGCCGGAAGCCGATGCCGCCACGGAGGGTCAGACGTCCGTTCCCCGACTGACAGGGAATCAGCGGGGACGGCGTCTGACAAGCGCCAGTACACAATCTGTATTTGAGACGGATTTACTGGGTTCTGAATGTAAAATATGTCTGTTCAGTGACAGATATCTTCCTTGTTCTTTGGCTAACTATAATGATACAAATAGAAGTAAATACTGCCTAAGACAGTGGTGGATAACAGGTGACCTGTGGGCCACCAGCGGCCTGCAGAGTCTTCGCCTACGACGTCCTGGCCTTCCTGACCCAATCTCACTTACTCTCTGCTTTGTTATGAAACACCTCTTTCCCAAGTGTGCCTATCGAAAAGGTGTTTGTAGTAGAATAGTAGCCCTCCCCATTATCTCTTGTATGCAGTGCCTTAGTCAGAATCACATGGCATCTTCATTGGATAATGTTCAGGAAACCTACGACACCAGAGGGAGTCTAAGGGAACCCATTGCCCACCTCCTATCAATGACCTTACACAAATCAAATAGCGGCACTTCAGGCTAGTCTTTAGAAGCCACACCAGCACATGGGGGGCACTAAGTGTTTTAACTTTTATATAAAAAAAAACATTTTTTCATAAGAGGTTGCTTTGCAATATGTATAAAAAAGTGGTCAAGTGAAATAGCGCATCACACAGAATTTTCAGCGCAATCACATAAATAGCAGCGCTGGGAATTAAGACACCGCTGACCATAGACAAATGGGTTCATGGAAGCATGTAAAAATGCAAAAACACTTTCATTCAACTAAAACATATATAATTCTAAGTCTCTGGGTAATTCTGTATACACAGCTACTGAAATTCTAATAAATCCTAATTAGTGCACCGATCTAAAAGATTAATTAAAAACCTTATCTAAACAAATATTGTATAATCAGTTATAAACGGGTGACATTTGCATCAATAATCTTTCTCCTAATCAGCAACTTAGACACACAATAATAAATGTTGCCCTTCATCCAACAGAGCTGAAATTAAAAGTCTTGTATCTTAACATGGATCTATAATTAACGACACAGCACTAAAGTTGTTATATCGATATGTCCATCAATTTCCGTTATTGTCATTATATATAGAAATATATTGTTTTTAATTCAAAAGATTCGGAACAAAAAGTTGTAGTAGAAAACTGTATCAAGCACAAATGTGCTTGGAACAATTTATTATAGAATGTCTAAGCTGCTGATTAGTAGAAAGATCATTGACACTAATGTCATAAGTTTATAACTGATTATACAATTTTTGTTTAGATAAGGTTTTTAATTAATCTTTTAAATCGATGCACTGAATAAATTCGCTCAAAAATCATGCAATAAGACGGCAATGCAGTAATAAATGTCCAAATCTTTGATATCCGGTAGTATCAGAGGTGCAGATTCTTGCTTACTTGATCCAAGACTTTAGTAACATATATGCAATTCAGTTGAATAAAATAATAACACAGCTCACTGGAATCACTGGGCTTGACAAAGCATAAAAAACAGCAGTAATAGCACACAACTTGCAGAATCTTTCCTCCAGAAAGATATTTATTTCTCAAAAATATATCATCCAACACTCCATCTCCCTCACTTGACATTTCTCAAAATGGAGGCAGAAACTGGTGCAAACAAAATGGTGGCTCTCTTCTTGATATTTCAGTTCCAGAATCCCTGTCTGTCTCTTCCGCCACTATTACACTGAAACTAAAACAGCATCCTGCAAAAGGGTTTTAGATCAATATCTTCGGGTTTCCCCACCAATTACCTGTCTAACTAAGCTGTAGCCACAAATCTCAGTCCATCAAATAGATAATTCAATGCACAATCAGTACTTATTTCACAGTTCAACTGTTGCTTTCAGCACGGCTCCTCTCAGCAATGGTATCGGTTAATCTGACCCACTCTTCTCCAAATGACTTTCTTCTCCCATACCTGAGATCCTTCTCTAATCCCTACCTCTCCTTGATTTAGTCACTGAGTAATGAACCCGACTCCTGGTTCCACACTCCAATTCTCCCTCTCTCAATAGCTCTGACTCCCAGCTTCTCTCACAAACCTTCCGCTCAGCTCTCTCAGTTCTCTTCCTCCCTTTTCCAGCTTCAATCACAGTTTTTCCTCACCTGACAGCCTCTTCATGTCTCTTTGAGCTCTGTCCCACCTCAAGGGAGTCTGAGGGATGTAGTTTTCGAGCAGTCTCCCTGTGTTCTGTTTCATATGTGCTGCCTGTCACAGACACAGGTGCCACAGTTATAAAGCAGAGAATAAGACTGTATGGGAGTAGCTGATTTCCTCATCATGTGACCTCCTCTGCACATTGCAGGGAGGTCATGTAGCACAACCAATCAGAGGAAGAGTTACTGCAGTGCATTCTGGACCACATCCTAATAAGTTGTTGTAGGGAATTCCATAAGTAGGCAGTAGAACATGAGAAGTCTTGGTGGGTGTGCGAGGTTTTTACCAGAGACGAGGCAAGGACAGTGCTGGGCAGAGGGTATTTTGAGATCATATTTGAGATGCTTGAAGCGATGGAGTTGTTGAGTGCTTCGCTTGTAAGGGTAATTTGAATTGGATTCTGAAGGACATAGGAAGCGATTGAAGGGATACGGCAGATGTGGAAAGGTGAAAGAGGAAGGTCTGTCTTACGGAGGTATTAACGTATCACAGCTACTTTAGCCCATTGAGGAAATTTTGCCATAGATTCCTGCCATTCAGGAGCTATTCATCCTAACAGCTGATTTTCCAGGCAGAAGATACTTGACAAGATGACTAATGTAACAATAGTAAAACATTGAAGATAGAGTTTTACATATAAGAGTAATATCATTTGATTTGAATCACACATTGTATGATTACTATTTAAGAATAATTCTGAATTCTTTAGCTTTGTTATGATAAAATACAAAATTGAAAATCAAGTAGAGTTGCCTATTTATTCTTACAAAGAGAGCAAATATTGGAGAACTGAAGAAACAAAAGGCTAATTGTCTTTTTTCCAATCAGTGAGCAGACACATATTGTCATATTACTTGTAAAGGACCCAGGAGGAGATGATGGCACTGCAAGTGGCTGATAACCAGACATCCACTAAATGAAAGGGGTGCTTACACAGGCTTCACCAATGTACTGACCATTTCACCATGGTGGTTGAGGTGACGAGTTGATGCAAGAACCTGCAGCAGCAGGTCACATCAATCTGTCACAACTTGGCCATTTTTATTGGCCTTCATATTACAATAAGTAATATTTGTTATATAATATATAGTGGCTAGAGCTACAATCTTACATGTCTGGTCAGTTAAGTATTAACCAAGTGACATCAATAGGTATAGATATCAGGGTAAATTGGTGCAACATGGCTCCTCAGTATGTCTCTGTAAAAATATAATTTATCTTTTATACAGAACATAGTGATAGATGATAAGGGGACACCAAAAACCAAATACTAGTGGTTTTTCAAAGGGTTAGCTGCATTTAGCACAGTGCATTGCATTTTGGGTTTACTGGTGCTGGACTTCACTGAGGCCTTCAAGGCACAATGATCACAGTTTAATTTTGCATTTTTATTTTTTATTTAAATATTGGGGAATGACTTTATAATAACATTCCTGTTTAAAACTTTACAAGCTTCTATAAAGATGTTATTATTATTATTATTATTGTTTATTTGTGAGGCGCCACAAGGTTTCTGCAGCGCTGTACATGGTACAAACAGTAGACTATACAGGGTAAGACAGTACAGAACAATAAACACAAAGTACCAATACTTCAGAAACTCCAGGCAGGCAGATACAGTAGAGACGGAGCGGAAGAACAGGTATGGAGACAGGAGGGAAGATGGGCCCTGCTCATACGAGCTTACATCCTAAGGGAGGGTAAGCAGAATCAGGTACATAAGGGAGCCAGTGAAGCAACGGGGAGAGAGAAAGGGGGCAGGGGAGAACCAGAAGAGGTGAGAGGTTAAGTGGATGGTTGGTAGGCCTTAAGGAACAGGTGAGTTTTAAGAGCCCGCTTGAAGGAGCACAGAGTGGGTGAGAGACGAATGGAGCGAGGGAGGTCGTTCCAGTGAAGGGGGACAGCACGGGAGAAGTCTTGGATTCTAGAGTGGGAAGAGGTGATCAGAGTGGAGGAGAGGCGGCAATCATTGGCCGAGCGCAGGGAGCGGGCGGGAGTGTGAATGGAGAGGATGTTAGAGATGTAGGGGGCAGTAGACTGAGAGAGAGCCTTGTAAGTGGTGGTGAGGAGTTTGAAAAGGATTCTGTAGGGGAAGGGGAGCCAGTGTAAGGAAAGACAGAGAGGGGAGGCAGAGGAGGAGCGGCGTGAGAGGAAGATGAGTCTCGCAGCCGCATTGAGTATAGAGCGGAGGGGGGCAAGGCGGGAGCAGGGGAGGCCAGTAAGGAGGAGGTTGCAGTAGTCGAGACGGAAGATGATAAGAGCATGGATGATAGTTTTGGTGGCATCTTGAGAGAGGAAGGGACAGATGCGGGCAATGTTACGGAGTTGGAAGCGACAGGCTTGGGCAAGGGATTGAATGTGGGGCAGCGGAGTTGGGTGACAGAGGAGATAGTGGAGTTGTTAACAACAATAGAGAGGTCATGGTGGGAAGGGAGCCTGGGTGGGTGAAAGACAATGAGTTCGGTTTTGGAGATGTTAATTTTAAGAAAGCGAGAGGACATCCAGGATGAGATGGCTGAGAGGCAGTCAGTTACACGAGAGAGGAGGGAGGAGGAAAGATCAGGAGAAGAGATGTAGAGTTGAATATCATCAGCATATAGGTGATACTGAAGACCGAAAGAGGAGATGAGAGCCCCAAGGGAGGAAGTATAGAGCGAAAAGAGTAAAGGGCCAAGAACAGAGCCTTGAGGGACTCCAACAGGGAGAAGGGAGGGGGTGGAGGAAGAACCAGACGTGGATACGGAGAAGGAGCGATTAGCAAGGTATGAGGTGAACCAGGCATGGACCGAGCCAGGGAGGCCGAGTGAGAGAAGAGTTTGCAGTAGGAGGGGGTGGTCCACGGTGTTGAAGGCCGCGGAGAGGTCAAGGAGGATGAGTATGGAGTAGTGACCCTTGGATTTGGCTGATAGAAGATCATCGGTAACTTTAGCCAGGGCTGTTTCAGTGGAGTGGAGGGGGCGATAGCCGGATTGGAGAGGGTCAAGGAGGGAGTTGTCAGAGAGGTATCTGGTGAGGCGGCTGCAGACAATCCGCTCAAGTAATTTGGAGGCATATGGGAGAAGAGAGATAGGGCGGTAGTTAGCAAGAGAGGTGGGGTCGAGATTGGGTTTCTTAAGGATAGGGGAGATAAGAGCGTGTTTGAATGAGGATGGGACAACGCCAGAGGAGAGTGATAGGTTGAAGAGGTGTGCAAAGTAGGAGCAGGCAGTAGGAGAGAGAGAGCGAAGGAGGTGGGAGGGAATGGGATCAAGAGGACAGGTAGAGGGTGGAGAGGAAAGAATAAGGGAGCGAACTTCCTAACCTGATGTGGGGATGAAGGATGACCACAGATGGTTGATGGCGGGAGGTAAAGTGGTGGGAGTGGGGGGAGAGGGGTGGGAGGAGGAGATGTTGCGTCTGATGGCTTCAATTTTGGAGGAGAAAAAGGAGGCGAAGTCAGACGCCGAGAGGGAAGGCGGGACAGTGGGAGGGGGGGAGAGGAGGGAGTTGAATGTGGCAAAGAGGTGGAGGGGGTTGGAAGACTGAGAAGAGATGAGCGACTTGAAGAAGATTGTTTAGCGAGGGACAGGGCAGAGCAGAAAGAGGAGAGAATGAATTTGAAGTGAAGGAAGTCAGCCAGGGAACGAGATTCCCTCCAGAGGCGTTCAGCTGTGTAAGAGCACTTTTGGAGGGAGCGGGTGAGTTTGGAGTGCCAGGGTTGGGGAGTAAGGCGACGACGGCTCATAGAAGAGGCCGGGGCGACGGTGTCCAGGGCAGTAGTGAGGGATTGGTTGTAGAGAGAGGATGCCTGATCAGGGCAGGCCAGAGAGGGAAGGGGTGATAGGAGAGTTTCAAGAGAGGCGGAGAAGGAAATGTGGTCAATGGCGTCAAGGTTGCGCCTGGTTAGGGTGGCTTTAGGCGAGGTGGAAGAAGGGGAGGAGGACAGAGAGAAGGAGAGGAGATGGTGGTCGGAGAGTGGGAAGGGAGAGTTGGAGAAGTCAGAGAGATCACAGAGGTGAGAGAAGACAAGGTCAAGGGAGTGACCAAGACAGTGGGTAGGGGAGGAGGTCCACTGAGTGAGGCCAAGGGAGGAGGAAAGAGTGAGAAGTTTGATGGTGGCAGGGTCAGAACAGTTGTCAACAGGGATGTTAAAGTCACCCAGTATAATGGAGGGCATTAAAGCATTTAAGTTTACCATTCTTATCTCCTGTCAATCTTATTCACATATGATAATTTACTGACAAATAGAGAATCTTAGAGTTGTGGCCTGGTGATAGGGGACAGACTTGAAGTTAATAGCATGACATTATTGGGGTTGTGTTCAGGTCCAGATATCCTAGAATGATGGACAACTCTGTAAATTTGTTACAATAAGCATAGAGAGACATTATACACCTGTGTCTAATATATTTATTTCTATCACTAGGCAAAATAAAAAAAAACGTTAGAGTGGCATTTTCAATTAGGTTTCCAGTCCTCTGTAAATTCAATTAGGTTTCTGGTCCGAACCTGCGCATTATTGCCGGTAATACGGTATCGCAAAACGTGGATTTTCGTTTGCAACTCTATGGGGTGCGAAGGAAAATCCATGTTATTGCGGTACCATGGATTAACTTTACGGCCCATTCCGGCGCGATCCCGCGGACCGGAAAGCTAATTCAATATGCCCCAGAGAGTCTTTGAATGTATTTTCTTCAGTCTTGTCTAGCAGGGTTTAAAAAAACAAATCAGATTTTATCTTGAGGCTGTTTTCTAATCAAACTTAACACACATTATTTATTTAGAAACTAATGATTTCAATCAGAACATCTCTAAACTAATCTGTCATGACTAGAATTAATTAGTTCAAATGTCCAGTCTAATAATAATTATTATTACTACACGTTCTCTTACTAGCAAAACAAAGGATTAAGAATGCAAAGTTTTAATTTGCTGCAGTTGATGAATAATTAAATATTGATGATGAAATTCACTGTGTAGCAATTTGTAGATAAGGTAACCTAGGGAGTTTGGTAGGACATTAATCTTCTACATTACACTGACCTGACAGAGCATTAACTACACACATCTAAACCCAAGTATAGCAGTGATTTTGAGAGTGAAATTTAAATTGGTTTTATACCAATGTAAGTTACTGCTGCTATAATTTGCTATAAATGTTTAATACAGAACTGTAAATTTCTCACCCTCTTTCTAGCAATGGTAGCCCTGGCACCTGCAGTTGCCTGCAATTTCTTTATCATTATCCCACATTTGGACTCAAGAAACAACCATACTGCACTCCCTAAGTCTTCTGGCAGGGGCCGATTGAGAACTTAAAGTGATCCTAGGAAATATTCTGAAAACTGCCTAATGCTGTAAACTGTCAGTAAGCGAAGTCAAATTGACAATAGGTAGGGCAATACATGCAGGCACTGCCACATCTCCTCGGCCAACCACGTTATTAAATTGGTGCCATTAACATTTAATAAATAGGCCTATTTCCTCTTATTGAGCTTTGACAATTTCAAATCTGACGCGGCTGCAGTTAAGGGGCCTGATTCATTAAGGCACAAAAAACGAACATGTTGTGCATTTTTTTTTAAAAATGTACGTAATTCGGGCATGTGCACATCTGTATTCAACTACAAGCGGATCTGAAGAAATGTGTTGTGTTGAATAGATGTCTAGGTGCACTCTGCTTGAACTGACACAATACACAATAAAGATGTGTTGCCTGATTCATTAAGGATCTTAACTTTCCAGTCTACAAGATACTCGATGGTTCACCTAGAGGTCTTGGAATCTAGAATTTGGGTGATCTCGAATTCCTCCTTGTGAGATACTTGGAGGCGGGTACTGGAGCACAGAACCTGTTAATGATCAAAGGCTTAAGAAGTGAAATGTGGAAGGAGTTGGCAATATGAAGAGAAGCGGGAAGCTGCAGTTTCTAGGCAACTGGGTTAATAAGTCTTAAGATCTTATAGGGTCTAATGAACCGAGGAGCAAACTTCATAGATGGAACCTTGAGGTGAATATTACGAGTGGACAACCACACCTAGGGCCTTATTCAATAGTTAGTATTCTGTTTTGCACATAAGTTAAATACTGTCTGTTTTTTCATGTAGCACACAAATATTAACTTTAAATTTCAGTGCACAAATAAGCTATCAAGTATTTTTGTGCTACATGAAAAAACAGACAGTATTTAACAAAACAGAAAACTAATTTGCACCCCTTGCATTGTAACATGGTTTTGTCCAGGAGACTTAAATAAGAAGTTTCTTAAGTTAAGATCCTTAATGAATCAGGCCCGTGGAATATAAATATAAAGTCCCAGCAGAAAGAACAGAATTTTTTTTTCAAATGATGTCACATGTTAACAGTATAGTCATTATTTTTCCCTCCATGAAATAAATTTATCAGGATGTTATTAATGTCTACTGTACATAAAAAAAATGCATTTTTACAATTGCTGATTGCAAACACATGTTCTAGCATGCATACGCAACCATCATCACTAGCAATCACCATTTACACCTTACCTTTAGCTGGTGCAAGTGATACAACAGAAAAACATGTACCTTAGAGATGCCCAAAGCTTGAAACGGATGCTGCTGCTGCGTGTGCTCAAGTTTGACACAACCTTACTGTACATAGACTACGTTCCCATTCCCCTCTCTATTCTGCCCATGAAATCAGAGCCTGTTGTAAGTGTCCTTTGCAGTTGAAGATGAATTGTATACACTTGTGTTCTCTGGCATATAGTTTGTTTCTGGACATGAGCAGAGCAATTTATCGCAAAATACAGACGAATTGGCATTTGCATTCCATGATGAATCAGGTCAACAATGTTTAGGCAATTAATCCACTGGTGCCCGTGTTAGCTGTACATTTGTCAGCTAGCCAACAATAAATTAAATTTTCAATGGAACAGAGCCAAAGAGATAATAGATCCAAAGCACACAGATAGGGATTATTTAAGAGGACAGATATATAAGTAGATAGATACAGCTACGTAGGACAGACAGACAGGACACTTAGGTAGGAAAAACATACATAGATGAAGGCTAAAGAGATACATAAACAGGGTAGGCAAGGTGTCACAGGCAAACCCACCTGGGCATGTCGGTGTGAAAAGTTTAATAAAAACAAAACCATCTGGTCGGTCTAGAAATTACTAAAATTCCCCAAAATTTTATCTCACACTTACTATTAAACACCCAATTCTGCCCCCACTAAGATTTAGTTCAAGATCTGACAATATGCTGGACAACTAAGACTTAGGTTTCTTAGGATTTTAATGAAGCTTCTTCACCAGGAGAGGAGCATGAATGTCAGAAGAATTAATCCAGGTACGTTCTTCAGGACCAAAGCCTTCCAATCAACAAGATATTTGAATCTACCACTTGAAATCTTAGAATCCAGAATTTGTTTAATTTCGAACTGTTCGCATTGTGCAGCTGGGCGAGGTGGAGGAGATAAACTGGAGGGTGCAAAGCGATTAATGATGAGAGGCTTCAGTAAAGACACATGGAAAGTGTTAGAGATATGGAGGGCAGCGGGATGCTTCAACTTCACAGATACCAGATTGATTATCTGAATAACCCTAAATTGGGGTGCAAATTTCATGCGTGGTACTCTCAGACGAATATTCTTCGTGGACAACCAGACTTTGTCGCCAATCTTCAATAGCGGGCTGGCCCGACGTTTCCTGTCTGCAAAATGTTTGTAACGTTAGGAGGACTTTCTGAGATATTTGAGAATCTCACAACAAATGGAAACGAATTTCTGATGACAGGTATCAACTGCCGGCATCTGGGTGGGTGGGAGGGTTGAGAACTTAGGAAGGTTTGGATGGAGACCATAAACAATAAAAAATGGTGTGGAGGAGGTAGACTCATGATAAACGTTATTATGAGCGAATTACGGCCAGGGTAGGAGGTCAGACCAGTTATCTTGCGAGGCCGAAGTGTATATCTGGATAAAAGTCTCTAGACAGAAAAGTACACAGTGCTGGAAAATACACCATCGTTATCATAATGTTGGATATGAAAAAGAGCTTGTGGATTGTTGCAAAAATTAACGCATTTATTGATTGTGAACACTAAAAACATTAAAAACAAAATAAAAACTAACAATAACATACATAAAAAAACTGATTAGTGCACTGACCTAGAATTATATAAACTGCATACAAATTGTACATATGTAAATAAATCTCAAATTATTATGATTGGGTAGTTGTATAGGAGCCTCTTTAAATGATCTTTGATCCCCTCAATATATCCTCTCTTAATACTATAATCATTTCACACTGTGCATCTCTAGTGAGCGTTTCATCACACTAGGTGATTTCTTCAGAGGACCGATCAGAAAAAACACTATTCATAAAAGCTAAATCCATGTAGCTACGCCGAGTTGCATGGGTTCTTCAGGAGGGTTTGGAGTTTCAAACTGGGGAGCCAGTTTAAACATAGGCCGTCGAGGAGCTTCTTTCTCGGAAGATCTTTATCGGAGGCGGGTGTCCACTCGGTGACAGAGAGAAATTAGGGCATCCAGAGTGGTGGGTAGCTCCTGAGAAGCAAGGACATCTTTTATATGTTTGAGAGACCCTGTCAGAAGGCAGCAATCAGGGCCTCTTTGTTCCATTGGAGCTCTGATAAGAAGGTATGGAATTGTATTACATACTGGGAGACCTAATGTGAGCCTTGGCCAAGTTTGAGGACTTGACGCTGCTTACGACACTCGGCCTGGTTCATTAAAGGTTTTTCGGAAGGATTAGATAAAGGCTTTGGAATCCTTGAGGATGGGATCATCCTGTTCCAAGAGCGAAGATGCCCCAGCCAATGCCTGCCTGGAAAGCAGGGAGATAATGTAGGCAACTTTGGCGCTGTCTGAAGTGAAGTTTTGAGGAAGCAGCTCAAACTGGATCGAGCACTGATTAAGAAATCCGTGACAAGTCTTTGGATCACCATCGAACTTTTGCGGAGAGGGTAATCTCAAGGTAGAAGCGACTGCTGCCGCCACTGGTGCAGGAGGCGCTGGAGCTGCTACCACTGGAGGAGTGGGAATAGCGGCCTGCAGGGTAACTAAAGCCTGTAGGTATTGGAGGAGTTGCATCTGGGCAGTATCCTGCTGTTCAACTCTTCCTACCAGATGTTGCAGCATATCTTTTGCAGAAGGTTCTTGATCGGCATCCATATTGGCCAGATCTTACTGTCACATCTTACTCTCATATCTGAGTGGTCTGGAAACGATCCCGTACAATCTGCTCGAATTGGTACTACCCCCTAGGAGATGCGGAGTCTAACAAAGAGGGAGGTATTCGCCAGGGACCCAAGCAAGGAGGTTTGGTCTTTGCGGCTCCCTAACTGCAGGTCATGGTCCTCTCAGATGGTGACGAGCGAGATTGCAAAAAGAACCAACTGAAGCGACGGAGGAGACGAACAGGTAGGCGGAACAAGAGGAACCGAAAAACAGAAGCAAAAGGATTCGAAGATCTGCAGCTGAAATAGATGTAGAAGTCCTGGGTGCTTGACAGCCCCTAGCAGTAAGACACAAGGATGCGATGATCTCCAGCCATAAAGTATAGCAGCCCTGGGGTGCATGGCAGCCCCTAGTAACAGGTCACAAGGATGCGATGATCTGCAGCCGTGAAGTATAGCAGCCCTGGGGCGTTTGGCAGCCCCTAGTAGTAGGACACAACGATGCGATGATCTACAGCTGTAGTAGGTATAGAAGTCCTGGGGTGCTTGGCAGGCCCTAGTAGTAGGACACAAGGATGCAATGATCTGCAGCCATAAGGTATAGCAGCCCTGGGGTGTTTGGCAGCCCCTAGAAGCAGGACACCAGGATGCGATGATCTGCAGCCATGAAGTATAGCAGTCCTGGGGTGTTTGGCAGCCCCTAGTAGCAGGACACAAGGATGCGATGATCTGCAGTCAAATAGCAAGAGAGAATCACAGGAGCCAGAAGAGCAGACGTCTGTTCAAGAGAAAAGACTAGAAGATCTGGCATCTTACTAGAGCAGGAGGCGGTTTAAATAGGTGAGTAGGAAGGGTGATTTGGTGAATGAAACTGTCACACCTCGGTCCCGCTTGCGGGCACCTGTACCGTTACCTCCTTCTCACAAGCAGTGATGCCGGCATATCCTGGCTCGCATGCATCGTTGGAAGTCTGGTCTGCGCATGTGCAGAATCGCAGTCCACCTTTGGAACCTCCCCTCTTCCCTCATTGGCCGCGGGATCGTGGAGCACTATTTAAACCTCCCAGGTGCACCTGCCTTTTGCCTGTTCTTCAAGCTCAATTCCTTTGCTCTAGGATCTGTCTCCTGTCTTCCGTTGTGGCCTTCGTGTTGTGGTATCAGTCTGCTTTTCCTCGGCATTGAACCCGCTGTTCCAGTGTCTCCACTACCATTATCTGAGCTACCTGTATCATGTCAGCTTCGGTTCTCTTCACCCGCTGTCTCTCAGAGCTACTGCTGTTCCTGTGACTTCTCTGCAGCCATCTCAAGTTATCTACGTGGTATCAGCCTGCTCTCCTCCGGCATTGAACCTGCTGTTCCAGTGACTCCTCTACCATTACCTGAATTACGTGTACCATGTCAGCTCGGTTCTCTCCATGCGCTGCCTCTCAGAGCTACCGCTGTTCCTGCGACTTCTCTGCAGCCGTCTCAAGTTACCTATGTGGTATCAGCCTGCTCTCCTCCAGCATTGAACCTGATGTTCCAGTGACTCTTCTCCATTACCTGAGTTACCTGTATCGTGTCAGCTCGGTTCTCTCCATGCGCTGCCTCTCAGAGCTACCACTGTTCCTGTGACTTCTCTGCAGCCGTCTCAAGTTACCTATGTGGTATCAGCCTGCTCTCTCTCAGCATTGAACCCGCTGGTCCAGTGAATTTTCTACCTCTACTCAAAGCTTCCTGTATTGTGCCAATCAGCATTTCTCCTCACAGCCAGAATTGGGATACCGCTGTTCCGGTGACCCAGGCGCTTTCACCTCATCTATCCCTCGGTGCCACCGTCAGTCTCCTGCCTCCATTTGGCTTCTCCTCAACTCTCTGCTGTACTCTCCCGTGCGGGGCCGTGACCTGTGGGATAGGTGCCGCTAAGCCATACTCCCTTGTGGGGGTCTCTGGTGCAAACCACCTTCTCGTTAGACTCCGCGCCTGTGAGAGAGCTCAGTTACTCAGCAGAGTCCGGGGATCCATTGTTCTACCGAGACAACCGTGGCAGAAATGAATGAATGAAAGTGCTGGTTCAAGCATGTGTGGAGGAGCCTTCAAGATGGCGCCCAGTACAGGAAGCTGCGTCGTCCGTCCAGGAGAACACCGCCGCCGAGACATAGGTAAGTGACAGTGGGGAGCCCGTCGGATCAGAGGGTCTGGAGGGTGACAGACTAATGCAAAGTCTTCAGTTGACTTATCACACAATAAAATCATAACCGAAATGAATCAGAGATACTGAAAAATAAACAATTATCTATCTTAAATGTAGTGTTACAGAAAGCCTATTTGACACGGTAATAATTTAAGAACACAAAGACAGAACATTATTAAATGGAGTTTAATGACAAAAAGAGTCACAATGCTTATTAGATAAATTGCCATACAAAAATATAACTGCAAAACAGTTTTCTTAGAATAAAACAGTAATAAAAACAGACATAAAAGTCACACTTGCATACATTTTGTTATAGCTAACGATCACTGACATAAACCTTTAGAACAGATGGTGAGAGAACTTCACCTATAGCAGCCACCTTTCCCGTAGTGCTAATCATGCTCACAGGTACTCGGATACCGACAGGTCTTAACTCTTGTGTAGTAAAGGTTTATGTGCAGACACTGTATTGTTGTCTTTCCTTATACATCATTGACTTGAAGTGTTTTGTGTAAATTGGATTTCTTTATCTAAAGGGATAGATTTATATTCCTCTTTTCAGACAGTAACTTGATCACCATTGATTTTTTTTGCCTCCCTTGACAGTCTAACTTGCCCAAAGGCATAACTAAACCTTGTGAGAAAAACCCACAAACACACTATAGTCTTAAAACAATATTGGCCGAGCAAACAAGTGTTGGCCAAATGGATACCTTTGGAATGAGAACACTCATCCTGGAAGTCACATGAGGGGCCTCACTTACACTGTGTTCTGTCCTCACTAAAAACTTCCCTTTGGACTGAATATAATCAGACAGACAGTATAATTACTCCTACTTTAATAATCAAATCTAGATGTGAATATCTGAAGAATATGGTTTATATTTTTAGTAAAGAACATGTGAATTTCAGTAGTAAAACTGTTATAAACAAATGGTAGAATGCAATCACAATATCTACAGATATCATTCAAAGAAAACTTGAAAACATGGCATAACTGCATAACTTGACAGACAGTCTTACCATTGAAGCTGTGCTGAGGGGAGAATATACTGCATCTCTGTCTTAACATGTGAGATCTAAAGATGGAGCCCTCCTGTGCATTGAGAACTAACTACAGAGGCCTGAGCTGTTCAGTTAAGCTGATACTTGGCTGGCCACTAGGTGGAGTTACACAGAAATAATTCCCACACTGACCTTCATTAAAGGAAAATCCTGACATGGACCAACTGTCTGCTGCTCTGACAAATGTTGACTCTTGTATAAAAGGGTGCGGATCATTAACCAGACACCAAGAAAGGCATAAATTCCTATATTTACCACCCCAACACACAAACCTTCTGCAGCTAAGGAGTCTCACCTTAGTATCCCCACACTTAGCCTTGTGTAAGCTTCAGATATGGTTTGGACATATAGAGTAACATTTCTGGGGAGCCCTTTGCCAACATCGGTAATCAGCATTTTTGCAAACTTTTGCCTCATTGCAGTGTAAGACTAACAGTGGGGACATGCACAAGAACACTCTTAAATAGTTTCTCACACAGCCAGAGCTCAAAAGCACAGGTACGTATTGTAGTGTGGGTTGAAGTTGGAGTAGAACTGACAATGAAGCAGTGGAATACAATAAACTGCAATATCAGTGGCCAACTGAGTGACCACTATCAATATTGAAGCCTAAGTGTCTGCACTCATGCTTCCTGCCCAGAAATAGGAAACCCAACCATGAAATTGGAGGCTGTGATTGAAATAATGGTAATATGTTAGAAGCAAAACCAGAATGCTAATGTCGTTGCAAGGAAATGCTGTTGATAGGGATATAAGAGGGGAGGGAATTCCCTGGTCCTCCCAATACCAAATTAAAATGCAATAGATGCAAAATGAAATGCTAAATAAATGCATACAAAATGTAAGGTGTGAAGCTTCCTAAATGATGGTGAACCAAATGTAAATATGGGGTTTAAATCACAAAAATAGTTACTACAAATCTATGAATTTTCTATGAAGAAGAAAAGCTTCTTGAAAATGTTATGGTGAGGAGGAAGGTATGAATAACAACCTACTATAAGGATGGAAATTTCAGCAATGTAGTCTCTATTTAGTATTTGTTCAGAATTAATACTGTCACAAAAGGAAGTAAAAGATCTCACAAACTGTATATAATTGAGTTAAAAAAGAGTCACAAGAGGTAAAAGTCACTGTATCCAGATGAAAACAAGGGTGACTGATTGTCACGGGCACTAGGAGTCTTTACCCAGGTATCACCAGATGATGGACTTACCAGAGCAGTATAGGTGGTAATATGGTACTCTGGTAGCGGGGTGATCACGGAACAGGAGACAGCAGATGGTAAGAGAATGCTCGTGAAAAGTCTATGACTAGCAGCACTGGTAATATATAGATAACTGTACACGAGGAACTGGATGGACAAGGAAACGTGAGGGTAGTCAGTGGTCTGCGGGTAGCAAGTTGTACCACTGTCTAGGTGAGGGAATGGAATCCAGGTGAAGGTATCCAGGAAGTCAGTGGTCTGCGTTAGCAAGTTGTACCACTGCTATGTGAAAGGATACTGGAAACTGGTGACTCAGGAAACATTGAACACTGGTCTGCCTCTAGCAAGTTGTACCACTGAGATATATATGTGAGGAGGAGCACGGGGAGATAAATGCAATGTAGAGTATACACGGACACACTGAACTTGATCCCACGATGATATGCACAAAATAGTAATAACTGAGCAGCACTGCACAAATATACAAAGTCACAAGAACTATCCAGGCTAAAGGTAACACAGTCAAATGATGGCAATAGTCTCAGTGGATAGGAAACTCCAGAGGAGAACAACTCAGTCCAGCTAGATATGCAATACACCAGCACAGTCAATGAGAAGTATGCATACCGTGGTTCAGGAGAGCAGGCTGTCAGAAAGGAGTGCAGGGATACCTGAACGGCTGGAGGCCGGCAGGATACAAAGTCCCAGGAGGGTGGAAGCGGTAACCAAGTAGGTGCAGCGCACAGTAGGTAGACCAGCAAGGATATAAACAATACTCAGGAAGCAGTAGTATATAGAACTGGACACCCAGAGAGCACAGGAGAGTAGAGGCGGTCTAGCCGAGATGAAAGCAGCGGAGCATTGATCCGATGCAGACAGGCGAGTTGACACAAGCGGGAACACTGTAGAAGCACGGAAGAGCGGTTCGGCTGGCTGCAGATACGAGGAGTACTGGAGGGTTGCGATGAGCAGGACACTGCAGATACACGGAGGCAGCGGATAGGAATCAGCTGGTGCAGTCACGATGAAACACGGGAGAGTAGAGGTGAGCAGGATATTGTAGATACACGGAGGCAGCGGATAGGAATCAGCTGGTGCAGTCACGATGAAACACGGGAGAGTTGAGATAAGCAGGATACTGTAGATACACAGAGGCAGCGGATAGAAATCAGCTGGTGTAGTCACGATGAAACACAGGAGAGTTGAAGTGGACTGGAAACTGTAAAAGCACAGAGGCAGCGGATAGGAATCAGCTGGTGCAGTCACGATGAAACACAGGAGAGTTGAAGTGGTCTGGAAACCACAAACGAACAACAGGAATCAGCAGGAGCTGAATACACGAGGAAACACAGGAACACCTTCAGAGGCTCATGGGGAATGAGACTCCAAGATCAGGCAACGAGGTATAGACCACAGGTGCTTTAAATAGGGAGTGTTGCCTGATCAGCCAATTAACTAAAAGGAACATGTACTGAAGGATTGAAAGGGCTGCACATGCGCAGACCCTCAGGATGGTGGACGGCCACGGTTCCTAAATACACAAGAAGTAGCACTCACAGTCCGGTGAGTGACAGTACTCCCCCTTTTAAAGGTGGGCACAGAACACCTGGAACCGGGTTTGTCCGGAAACTTGGAATAAAACCTCTTAAGAAGAGCTGGAGCGTTGAGATCTTCAGCTTTGATCCATGAACGCTCCTCAGGACCAAAGCCCTTCCAATGAATGAGGAAACGAAGAACTCTTCGCAAAATTTTTGCATCCAATATATGGGTAATCTCAAAGTCTTCCTCCTGATGAATTTGAACTGGCCGAGGTGCTGAAGGAGGGACCGGAAAAACGGTTGATGATGAGAGGTTTGAGCAAGGACACATGGAAGGCGTTGGAAATACGAAGATTCTTAGGAAGTAGAAGTTTGAAACAAACTGGATTTATCACTTGAATGATCCTATACGGACCAATAAAACGAGGAGCAAATTTCATAGATGGGACCTTCAAACGAATATTTTTGGTAGATAACCAGACACGATCTCCAATTTTCAGTGGTGGAATAGCCCGCCTATTTCTATCTGCAAAAGACTTATATTTGGCAGATGTCTTCTTTAAACAGGTTTTGACCTGAGACCAAATATTTTTGAAAGTTTGACAAACAGTCTCCACAGCAGGAACTTCCAGGAAATTCCGGAAAAGACGGATGGTGACCGTAAACCACAAAGAATGGAGTTTTAAAAGATGACTCATGGTACACGTTGTTATGAGCGAATTCAGCCCAAGGAAGCAATTCTACCCAGTTGTCTTGATTGGCTGATGAGAACATCCTTATAAACGTCTCAAGATCTTGATTGACCCTCTCAGTTTGTCCGTTTGATTGAGGATGGTAGGAAGATGAGAGTGCTAATCGTATGCCCAAGGTCTTACAAAGGGCCCGCCAGAATCTGGAAACGAATTGTACACCTCTATCTGACACAATCTCAGACGGACATCCATGAATACGAAAGATTTCTTTGATGAAATGCTCAGCCAGAGTAGAAGAGGAAGGTAAACCAGACAAGGAAAAGAAATGCGCCATCTTCGAAAATCTGTCCACCACTACCCAAATAGTATTGCAGTTTTTACTAGGAGGAAGATCAGTAACAAAGTCCATACTAATATGAGTCCATGGCTTGGACGGAATGGGTAGTGGTTGAAGCAAACCCGCTGGAGTTCTGCGGGGGGTCTTGAACTGAGAACACAATTCACAAGCGGCTACAAACTCTTTGACATCTCTCCTCATAGAAGGCCACCAGTAACTTCGAGAGAGAATCTCAAAGGTCTTGCGTTCACCAGAGTGTCCAGAAAAACGAGAAGAGTGGAACCACGAAAGGATTTTCCTCCTAAGAGTAGGAGGCACGAGAATTTTCCCAAATGGTAGCACCTTAGTGGAAGAAGCAGCCAGCGAAACACATTTGGGGTCTAGTATAGAATGGTTGGAAACCTCTTCAACGTCAGAGGACGTCACAAAGGCTCGAGATAGAGCGTCGGCTTTTTTGTTCTTTGCAGCTGGTTTGAAGGTTATGATTAACTCGAAACGAGAAAAGAAAAGAGACCATCTTGCTTGATGAGGGTTCAAACATTGAGCAGACTGTAGATATGACAAGTTCTTATGATCCGTGAAAATTGTCACAGGATGACGAGCTCCCTCCAACAAGTATCTCCACTCTTCTAATGCTACTTTAATAGCCAGCAACTCCTTGTCCTCGATGGTGTAATTCTTCTCCGCAGGCAGAAGACCCCGAGAGTAAAAGGCACAAGGATGGAATTTTTGTTGCTCCGATCTTTGGGAGAGAATGGCTCCTAAACCAACATTAGAGGCATCTACTTCTAGGAAGAAGGGAAGCGTCACATCAGGCTGTCGAAGAATGGGAGCAGAGGAGAAGGACTCTTTAAGAAACTGAAAGGCTTGAAGAGCCTCAGATGACCATTGCTTAGTATTGGCCCCTTTACGAGTCAGGGCCACAATAGGAGATGCAATCGAAGAGAAATCTTGAATGAAGCGTCTATAGTAATTGGCAAAACCTAAGAAACGCTGAATGGCACGAAGAGTAGTTGGCTGAGGCCAATGTAACACAGCATTCACCTTTTCTGGATCCATTTGCAGACCAACTCCGGAGACAATATAACCCAAAAATGGAATCTGGGGCAACTCGAATGAACATTTTTCTAATTTGCAGAATAATGAATTTCTCCGGAGTCTGGAAAGAACTTCTGCCACATGTTGGTGGTGAGAAGACAGGTCCTGTGAAAAGATCAATATGTCGTCCAGATAAACGACGACACATACATATAACAAGTCCCGGAAGATCTCATTAATGAAGCCCTGGAAAACAGCGGGGGCATTACATAACCCGAAAGGCATTACTAAATATTCATAATGCCCATCTCTGGTGTTGAAAGCTGTCTTCCATTCGTCACCGGACCTCATTCTAATTAAATTGTAGGCACCACAAAGATCCAACTTGGTAAAGATCCGAGCTCCCTTAATCCGATCAAATAGCTCAGTAATCAGAGGAATGGGATACCGATTTTTAATAGTAATGGCGTTAAGTCCACGAAAATCTATGCAGGGGCGTAGTGATCCATCCTTCTTTTTTACAAAGAAGAACCCGGCTCCAGCGGGAGAAGTAGAAGGTCGAATAAATCCTCGCTGGAGATTCTCTTGGATGTATTCAGATGTAGCTTGAGTTTCAGGTAACGAAAGTGGATACACACGACCCCTAGGAGGAGTCTTGCCAGGTAGAAGATCAATCGGACAATCCCATGAACGATGAGGAGGAAGACGTTCAGACTGAGTTTTATCAAATACATCGGCAAATGAAGCATACTGAGGAGGGAGTCCCGGTGAGGAAGGTGAAATGGAAGATTGCTGTATTTTAAGAGGAACGACTTGGGAAAGACAACGATGATAACATTCAGCTCCCCAAGACGTAACTTGAGGAGTGCGCCAGTCAATCTGGGGAGAATGACATTGAAGCCATGGAAGGCCTAAAACAATCGGACTTGTAGTAACAGGAAGAATTAAAAACGAAATTTCTTCTTGGTGTAGCACACCAATCTGAAGCGTTACTGGAGACGTACTCTGGGTGATGAGACCATTGATAAGACGTGATCCATCAATAGCAGTCACAGTAATAGGTGTCTTCAGGGTAATCACTGGTAGGGACCATTGATTCACTAGGGATTTAGAAATAAAATTTCCCGCAGCTCCAGAATCAATAAGTGCTTGGGACTCAAAGGATTTGGTAGCGAAGGAAATTGTAACATCAAAAGCGCAGACTTTTAATTTCGTAGAACATGGAGAGGACTCCAGGGACCCTAACTTCACCTCTCCAGAACTAGTTAGGGCCTGGCATTTCCCGATTTTTTAGGGCATGAATTGAGCATATGTGTGGAATCGGCACAATAGATACAAAGTCTATTCTTTACTCTTCGGTTCCTCTCTTCAGTAGTTAATTTGGAGCGTCCTACCTCCATGGGTATCACAGGAGATGAAACTGGACGAAATTGAGAAGTTGAGCGAAGAGGTGCTTTAACTGAAGTTGTTTTTTCAGACTCCCTTTCACGAAATCTCATGTCTACACGATGGCAAAGAGAAATCAAATCTTCTAAAGAAGTAGGTAATTCTTGAGTAGTCAGTGCATCTTTAATTTTATTGGAAAGCCCCTGCCAGAAGGCGGCAATTAACGCTTCAGTGTTCCACTGAAGTTCAGAGGCTAGAATCCTAAATTGAATGACGTACTGGCCTACTGTACGAGAACCCTGACGTAGGCGGAGGATGCTGGATGCAGCGGAAATGACACGACCTGGTTCATCGAATACACTTCGGAACGTGGAAATAAATTTGGCACTATCCTGTAGTAATGGATCGTTTCTTTCCCACAGAGGGGAAGCCCATGCGAGAGCTTGTCCAGAAAACAATGAAATAAGATAGGCCACTCGGGAACGATGAGTAGAGAAATTTTGAGGTTGGAGCTCAAAATGAACTGAGCATTGGTTGAGAAAACCCCTACAAGTTTTGGGGTCTCCATCATACTTTGACGGAGTAGGCAGGTGAAGCGTGGAAGCCGTAGACACCTGGGATGGCACTGGGGAAACGGAGGCAAGCACAGGAGCATCAACATTAGCTGTGATATTCTGTCCAGATGTTCCTTGGGAGGCTAACGCCTGGTAACATTGTAACAACAGCTGTTGGCGAGCATCCTGTTGCTCCATACGGGTAACCAGATGCTGCAGCATCTCTTTAGCTGTAGGTTCCGAATCTGGGTCTGTCATGGCCTGATCTTACTGTCACGGGCACTAGGAGTCTTTACCCAGGTATCACCAGATGATGGACTTACCAGAGCAGTATAGGTGGTAATATGGTACTCTGGTAGCGGGGTGATCACGGAACAGGAGACAGCAGATGGTAAGAGAATGCTCGTGGAATGTCTATGACTAGCAGCACTGGTAATATATAGATAACTGTACACGAGGAACTGGATGGACAAGGAAACGTGAGGGTAGTCAGTGGTCTGCGGGTAGCAAGTTGTACCACTGCTATAGTGAGGAGGAATGTCCAGAAGTAACGAGAAGACTGTAGAAGCACGGAACAGCGGATCGGCTGGCTGCAGATACGAGGAGTACTGGAGGGTTGCGATGAGCAGGACACTGCAGATACACGGAGGCAGCGGATAGGAATCAGCTGGTGCAGTCACGATGAAACACGGTAGAGTAGAGGTGAGCAGGATATTGTAGATACACGGAGGCAGCGGATAGGAATCAGCTGGTGCAGTCACGATGAAACACGGGAGAGTTGAGATAAGCAGGATACGGTAGATACACAGAGGCAGCGGATAGGAATCAGCTGGTGCAGTCACGATGAAACACGGGAGAGTTGAGATAAGCAGGATACGGTAGATACACAGAGGCAGCGGATAGAAATCAGCTGGTGTAGTCACGATGAAACACAGGAGAGTTGAAGTGGACTGGAAACTGTAGAAGCCCAGAGGCAGCGGATAGGAATCAGCTGGTGCAGTCACGATGAAACACAGGAGAGTTGAAGTGGTCTGGAAACCACAAACGAGCAACAGGAATCAGCAGGAGCTGAATACACGAGGAAACACAGGAACACCTTCAGAGGCTCATGGGGAATGAGACTCCAAGATCAGGCAACGAGGTATAGACCACAGGTGCTTTAAATAGGGAGTGTTGCCTGATCAGCCAATAAACTAAAAGGAACATGTACTGAAGGATTGAAAGGGCTGCACATGCGCAGACCCTCAGGATGGTGGACGGCCACGGTTCCTAAATACACGAGAAGTAGCACTCACAGTCCGGTGAGTGACACTGATGTTTTAAAGAAAAGTAGAACTAAACGTCTTCACTTACACACACCTGGCATCTTCACTAATACAGCTTGTATATAGGTAGTTTCCTTGTACCCAGTTGTATGATAGAGGGTGGTGCCACTTATTTGGAGTTGCTGTCTTCAGGTTGAAGTGTTGCACTAGCTTACGAGCCCATCAGTCAGGTGGCTGCCGAGCAACTTCCTTATAATCATGGGTGGCTCGTTGTCTCATTCCTTGGCCACAGCAGAAAGTTTAGATTGAGCAGAGAGATAGAGTGTTATTTCAAAGTGTAGGTCCTACTTTTCCATGTGGTGAAGAGGAAAACCCGACACGTTTCTCATAGTTAGATCAATAAGCTTGCATGGCCTTATTTGTTCAAACCCCAGGTGCAGAAATAAGGTAGGGACCCATTTCAATATCTTTATAAGTTCTACACTTCTGCCAAAGGTTTCCAATTGCAAAAGAATTCTAAGTTCTGCAGTTTCTGTCAAATGGGTGATATACATGTTCTATGGCGGTCCAATAAAGCTTAAAAACATGTTAGCTCAGTATTATTTACATAGTTATTATTTTACTGAATAATCTGACAATGGCCAGGTTAAATAGTTCATGTTTCCAGAGGTATATAAAAATCAATCTTGCAGGTCTAGGAGAAGATGAACATCCGGAGTTGATATCGAGTGGTGGATATTCCCTTAGGTCAGTATATTTTACACATAATGTCATTGTAAGGAATAAGTTTAGAATTTCTTTTGTGCTGCAACAAGTAATAAGCTTACATTAGTCTAGAACATCAGCCAAAATAAATACATTAGATGAGTGTAAACAATAAAAGGGGGCAATGTGTAAATGGAAAAATAAATAGTAACAGTTGGATGTATACAGTGCATCCGGAAAGTATTCACAGCGCTTCACTTTTTCCACATTTTGTTATGTAACAGCCTTATTCCAGTATGGAATAAATTCCTTTTTCCCCTCAAAACGCTACACACAATACCCCATAATGACAATGTGAAAATAGTTTTTTTGCAATTTTTGTAAATTTATTAAAAATAAAAATCTACGAAATCACATGTACATAAGTATTCACAGCCTTTGCCATGAAGCTCAAAATTGAGCTCAGGTGCATCCTGTTTCCACTGATCATCCTTGAGATGTTCCTACAGCTTAATTGGAGTCCACCTGTGGTAAATACAGTTGATTGGACATGATTTGCAAAGGCCCACACCTGTCTATATAAGGTCCCACACTAGACAGTGCATGTCAGAGCACAAACCAAGCATGAAGTCAAAGGAATTGTCTGTAGACCTCCGAGACAGTATTGTCTTGAGGCACAAATATGGGGAAGAGTACAGAAACATATCTGCTTCTTTGGAGGTCCCAATGAGCACAGTGGCCTCCATTATCCGTAAATGGAAGAAGTTCGGAACCATAAGGACTCTTCCTAAAGCTGGCCGGCCATCTAAACTGAACGATCGGGAGAGAAAGGCCCTAGTCAGGGAGGTGACCAAGAACCCAATGGTCACTCTGTCAGAGCTAAAGCATTCCTCTGTAGAAAGAGGAGAACCTTCCAGAAGGACAACTATCTCTGCAGCAATCCACCAATTAGGCCTGTATGGTAGAGTGGCCAGAGGGAAGCCACTCCATAGTAAAAAGCACATGACAGCCCGCCTGAAGTTTGCCAAAATGCACCTGAAGGACTCTCAGAAAATGAGATACAAAATTCTCTGGTCTGATGAGACAAAGATTGAACTCTTTGGCGTAAATGCCAGGCGTCATGTTTGGAGGAAACCAGGCACCGCTCATCACCAATACCATCCCTACAGTGAAGCATGGTGGTGGCAGCCACGTTATCAAAGGAGTGGCTTCAGGACAACTCTGTGAATGTCCTTGAGTGGCCCAGCCAGAGCCCATACTTGAATCCGATTGAACATCTCTGGAGAGATCTGAAAATGGCTGTGTACCGACACTGATGGAGGTGCTGCAAAGAGGAATGGGCAAAACTGCCCAAAGATAGGTGTGCCAAGCTTGTGGCATCATATTCAAAAAGACTTGAGGCTGTAATTGCTGCCAAAGGTGCATCAACAAAGTATTGAACAAAGGCTGTGAATACTTATGTACATACTTTTTTACTTACTTTTTTATTTTTACTAAATTTACAAAAATCTCCAAAAAAACTTTTTTCACGTTGTCATTATGGGGTATTGTGTGCAGAATTTTGAGGGAAAAAGGGAATTAATTCCATTTTGGAATAAGGCTGTAACATAACAAAATGTGGAAAAGTGAAGCGCTGTGAATACTTTCCGGATGCACTGTATATCCTATCCTTCACAAAAACAGTATGTTTCAGTAGTACAACAGCTTGGTTACTGAACCTATTATTATATTAGTGGGCAATGTTATGCTTGGCAGAAGATCTGGATGTCACGCTTCAATATAAATCACAACTACGGAGCCTGGGATGTGATGAAGCATAAAGGTGTTTATTGTTCAGAAAATACAGATAAATGGTACGATCCGAATATAGCTAAAACTGCACAGCGAATATTGCAGATGCAGGTAGAATGGTAGGTGGCGAGAGATCCGAAGTAGTGGTGTAGCAGCAGAATGTGCTGTCCAAAAGGATATGAGCAGCAGGAAGAACAAACCATAAGGAAGGCAATGAAACAACAATGATCAGCAAAGTTAACTGGAAGAGGCAGGTATAAGTAGAGAGACAATCAGGTGCTGGTGATTATTTAGTGCAGCAAGGTAACTCCTAGTTATAGGAAGAAACAAGTACAATAGCAGCACCTCTGGTAGATAAGAGGTACCGTCGGAGAAACATTCAATGAACACAGTAATAAAGTCTAATAAATCCCAGAGGCAGGAGCTCCGAGATGAAACAGTATCCTGGGGCGATGCTGTAGAAGAAGCGAGGCAGATCCTGACACTGGATATATTAGGTTACCCCCCCACCGATCCTCCCAAGCATATATGATATGCTCAAATATATTTAATCTGCAAACTTCAAAAATCAAGGCTGGTGGTAGGTATTGTTATTTTTTGTTAATGTTTTTAAAATGCGTGCAAAATTCAGGCGATTTCTGGATGTACAAAATTGCTTTAAAGTTGCCTACTGTCACAAAAAGACTCACCTGAGTATGTGTGACATGTGAGTGTCAAAGGGCAAAACAAAATCTGGTCTGTCTAATAATGACTAAAATCCCTTCCCCTGCCCCCCCCCCCCCAATTATTTTCTCACACTCACCATTAACCACCCAGTTCTGCCATCACAAAGATTTGGTTCAAGATTTGACACTCTTTAGGAAGTCTTCAGTTACTCCCTGACTTATCCTAACTTACTCAGAGTTACTCTAACCCAACTGTAATCTGTACTAATGTAACTAGGCCTACCTGGCGCATAATGTTTTAGAAAAAAAAAAACACAAAGAGAGAATTTTATTACATGGAGTTTAATATGACTAAGACACTTCACAACACTTATTGTATAAAAAAGAATACCAAAATGACATACAACTGCAAAACAGTTTCTTAAAATAAACAGGAATAAAAACAAATAGAACACTCACATACCTTTCATCGGTTCTGTTGCCTGGGGTAGGCAAGGCTGTGGACAGCTTCTCAGGAGCAGACTGACACCAAAAACTGAACATTTTTCAGAATTTTCATTACCTTTTTAAAAAACTGTTTGACACTTCTACCCCCTTCCTTGTGACCTGACTGAAAGAGGTGGGATGGGATGGTGAAAAGACCTGTTTATGGTCTTTTATACTTTTAGTAGTGAACCCTATAATTAGAATATCTTTTCTCAGGAACATCACAGAGATATAACAGTTTGTCCAATAAGCATGTTATGATTCCACGCACACATGCACAGGAAACATCATTGTGAAATAGAAAGATTTGTTATTTCTCTATGCAGCTAGCATTCATGGTTGGCGCATTTTGTGTGGCTCTTTTCCCTGATTACAAATATATACAGCGGCCTTCCCAAATATGCCCTATAAAAAGAATGTTTTTGATGTTTTTCCTTATATAAATTATAATGTATTGGGGGGACCACAACTAGTGTTATTGTATTTACAACATCTGTGATGTGCCATAAACCATAGAGGACCAGGCCTCTGAACATAAACAATCCAGATATGTGACAGGACCCACACAATTTTATATTAACCCCTGGTGTATTTACACACAGTGTGCCTGACTCATTAATGAAAGTAAAGCAAAAAAAAAAGGAGTAACTTTGCACCTTGGTAAAACCATGTTGCATTAGAGGGGGAGGTAAAATTTAAAATATGGGGACAGAATTATAGTTGGGGTAGGGC
Organism: Mixophyes fleayi; assembly: GCF_038048845.1. NCBI lineage: Eukaryota > Metazoa > Chordata > Amphibia > Anura > Limnodynastidae > Mixophyes > Mixophyes fleayi. Next base: position 115,164,681 of record NC_134405.1, read on the forward strand.
ATGTCCTTAATCAACTTTAAATTTCAGAGCCAATAATAAAACTATCAAGTATTTGTGTCCTAATGAAAAAGCAGCCAGTGTTTCCTTATGTGCAAAATAATAAACCTCCTGCATTGCAACATGGTTTTGTCCAGGAAAAAAATTACTCCTTTTCTTTCTTTGCTCTTCTTAATGAATCAGGCCATTGACTTCACAGGTGGGATTAATCATAACCACATTTATACTTTACTAGCTGTCCAGCGTGCATCAATGGAAAGGGTCATAAGGGTAAAAGTGCAACACTAAGTACAATTGACATTTCAATCTACATGTGTATCAAAGAGAAAAAGGAAAGTGAAAATCAAGGATCTGACTGGTTCCTCTTGGCCATTCAATTAAGAGCCCCACTGGGTATCATAGCTGCATGCAAGAACAGTGAGTATGATTTATTGGGGATGGAATAATATTTCTTCCCAGGGGAAGAAAGCAAATGGCCTGGAGGTGGATGGTTTCCATTGTTTTATAGACATTAACTCAATAATTTTTGACATGGGGTGGATAAAAAAGGAATTCCAGGCCTTGGCCAGTAGTGATCTTGTGGACATCAGAATATGACCCACAAAGTATTGAAAGCCTTTGAACCAATGTGATAGATATTAAGCAGGTCATGTTGATTTCCACTAAAGGGGAAGGTATAATCAGAGATACGTTTAAACACAGCACCCAATAGAGGTTGTTTGGAAAATAAGGTGAGAAAGGTCAACTCTCTTTAAAGAGGTGGGTGCTAGCTATAAGAGGTCTCTCAATTGAAAAATATCAACTGAAACCTATCAGTCCAGACCCAGATCTGGAATATGGGAAACAAATGCCTTTATTGGGACAGAGAGCTGTCACACACCTGGATGGTATAATGAACACTGGGATATCACCTGGACAGAAAAGATAAAACAGTTTTAAGTGCCAGGACCTACAGTTCTGCTTCAATTGCTAATAGCAACTATTGGAGTGCACATATTTGACATTTGTGAGGTTACCATGTTAATGCTTAGCCATGTTCACCCTGCCAACTGACTGGTCTTCCCGTAGGTCAGCCCAATAGATATCTAATACATAAAAAACATAACATCAATGTATGCTTCAAATAGATGTGTTCATATACGTATCTATAGATAGAAAGTCCTGCTGTCCAAAAAAGATGAAATTTCCGTATTCCTGAGTGCTCAAAGTTAGTAGATCAACTAATCCATACAATAGTCTTATAACTCCAGATATTGTATTCCACCGATGTACATAAAAAATGGATAAAAGACACTTATCAGAATCTGATGCATATATGATAAAAACTAATCCAGCACCTATAGAGCCCAATAGATTGCTCCTTCCCAGTACCTTGACTTGCATTAAATAAAACACCTAGGCATCTAGCACACAGTACACAAATTAATAGCAAATATGTGACAATACTCTGTGAATTACATACTCCTACACCTCACCTGCATCTCTGTTCCAGTTATTTTGATGCACACACCTGCCTGCTGAGCCACTCTCTTCACTCCTCTACCCACATGATAGGGTAGGCACTCAATCAACTCCAGCTTTTGGCTGCTCCACAAAGAAAGCACAGTCCCCTGATGCTTCGATGTCCATACAGGCACAATATTGGTCCAGTCTGAAACGAGTGTGAGTTCTAGTCAGCACTGTTCTGGAGAGAGAACCACCCATTACCTTGTGTCTACGTCTTTTAAAACCTCCCTTTATCCCACGATGATGTGTTTTCAGATAGGCATTCCTTTAGCCCACACCACCACCTGGGATTGGGTTTCCTCTTACCAGAGGCTGTCCATGAACCTCTCCGAGTCCTCAGCTCACTTGCAGGTACCCTGCAGTGTGTAGCTCCAGCATGTCTGCTAAAACATTATGCGACTCCATGGAACACCTGCTGCCAGCTTATAGATACAATGGCCAGGAGGCACAACTAAAAGTGCACAAACGTAATAGTAGCAGTTTGTGCAACCCACCCTGGCAACATTTAAGGATTGGACAATGAACATAAAATATATACATACATAGTTAACACAACAAAACCCAAGCAATGTAAAAGACAGTTTGAATGAGATGAGGTGTCCAGCAGGCTAAACTCTTAGTTTCAATTTCCTTAAAGTCCATCTCATCACAGTAGTAGAGGATATGTACATTCAATTCACATATGATATACTGTATCTTATGTATATCCTAGGATGTAAGCTTTCACAACCAGGGCCCCCTTTGCTCTTGTTAACCTTCTGCATGGACCTCTGCTCCTCTAGGTTTGAATCCCCAGCCCAATTTCTCAAGCCCATGCTCCTGAGCACAGAACTACTTCACATAGGTATCCGACAAGATCTGACATTGTTTGGGAACATTGTTTTGCAAAACTCTTGTGAGTTTGGATCGCCATCTTTCGTGTATATAGTCCTCCCTCGTGTTCTCAAGTGCCATTTTAGAACAGACAGCATGTAGGGAGGAGGTTAGCTGTGGTGCTATGCTCAGAAAATAGCGTTTATGATGAACGAGAGACATAGGAAAGAAATAGAATCCTGTCATATTTTTAAAGCAATTCTGTAGAGATTAGTCAGCTAGAATAGTTTGCTGATCAATTGCTTTTAATTTCAATCTGAAATACACTTTACACAGACTAGTGTCTACTGGTTGTTGTTAATGCATTGCATTACATATATAGAATACTAATAGACAGTATATACAGAATGAGTTAGATAGATATTATTCTGAACTAACTAATATATTTATTTTCTGGAAAAAAAATAGTGTGCTTTTGCTGTCTGACTATTAGCAGCAGGATCCAAAAAACAAACAGATTTCTTTCTTTTAAAATTGAAAGTTTTTCTCGTGAAAGAAATCTTGTGTGGGGCAGTGACAACAAAAAAACTAGGTGTTTGCGTGTGATATTCAACTGCAGTTGCACACCCCAAAAAAAAGCTATGTATTATTATATTCTAATCTTTTCAGGTATTTTTCAATACTTGTCAGTTTTGAAAGGCTCATTCAGTGACATCCATATTAAAATAGGGTGTATGTGAGGGACAGCATGCACCTACACTCCCCCCAAAAAAAGCTATACATTATAATATTCTAATCTTTTCTATTTTTCAATACTTGTCCATTTTGAAAGAGTCATTCAGTAAAATCTATATTTAAAAAGGGTGTTTGTGTGTGAGGATTTTTTATCTGCATTTTCGACATTCAGCGATCGTGTGTAGAACATTGTAGCGGCTGCAAAAAAATTTGTCTTCTGCTATGCCACCAACTAAAGCAAGCCCATTAGATAAATTTAACAGAAAAAAAAAATATTGTAAGGTGCAAGAGATAAAAATGGTGAAGCGCTACGCGCACACTAAATTTGGAAAATTACATAGCATGCATCATGGACACTGAAGAAGCAGTAACAATCAGATGTCATTAGATGGATAGAGGCATCAGTAGATATTTAGACAAGTACATACCCAATGCTGTCATTATATAAATAAATGAAGATGTTGAGATATGAAGGTGGCCTGCACCCATACTACAAAAATTCAAAGATTACGCACACAATACATTGCCAGAGCATTCATCGGTAGTCAAGAGCATGGCTTTCCTTACCTTGTTTTAATTATATGCTCTATGACAATATTCTGCCCTTCTGAATCAAACCAGGGGACTTGTATATATTTATCAGGAGGGAGGGCTGAAAAATCATAACCCTATTGGAAATTTCATCCAAGGGGACTGTCCGAAACATGCATTGGAGGTGATCTCCAAGACCCATGTATATATATATGGAATGTATATAAATAATATTTATATGTTCTTTTAGTTAAGTGTAAGAAATATGTAAAAGAGTTCAGATAGGCCAATAGTTGCCCTTCTCACACTTGTAAGTATGTGTAAAACTCACAATGATGCAGATTTGGTTGCCCAAAGCATGTCTTGACAATGCAATTGAAATTCCATGTTATGAGAAATTAAGAGGACATATTTTGGCCCTGGCAAAGAATACATGTATGGATGGATATATAGTAGCTGATGATTTATGCTATGTGATGGAGTTAGAGTACTTTAAAGTATGGTTAATTATATTTTGAATTTGAGAAAGTAAATGTACCGATGGCAGATTTACAAAATCCCTCATTAAGATGACAGTGGACAACGACATTAGTAGACATTTAAAAGATGACGAGAGGGCACAATGTTAAATGGTGGAATTCAAGATGGCATTGTCCTTGGAGTGAGGTAGATTTGTGCCATAATGTAGCCCTTCTGAATTAAACAAGGGGACTTGTATATATTTATGTGGGAGGGAGGGATGAAAAATCATTCCCATGGAGGGAGCTTCGTGCAACTCCAGGATTTATGAGGACTGCCTGAGACTTGCAGTAGAGGTGGTCCCCAAGAAGGGGTGTACTCACTCTGACGACAGGGCAATCAGGACACCTCACACTTCCTTTGCATCCCAGCTTGTAACAAGCAACTGGGGCCCGCAGCTGTAATTAAATTATTGCTGCCTCTTGAGTGAACATGGGGGCATGCTCTTGGCAGTGGAGGATCCAGGGGGGGGGCGCTCGGGGCGATCGCCCCCCCTACCAGGGGCTTGCTGCCGACAGCTGCACACTGTGCAGGTTCGTTCAGCAGTGACAGTGTGCTGCCCGGCTGCTCTAATTGTGTTTTAAACACAATCAGAGCAGCGGGGCAGCACACTACCACTGCTGAACGGATCTGCACATAGTGTGCAGCCGCCGGCAGCCTTAGAAAGCAGAAAGGGGGCGGGACCTGAATCGCCCCACCTAAAATCGCCCCCGGTAAAGCAGTTGTCTAGATCCGCCCCTGGCTCTTGGCCCCATTTCCCCTATCTCTGTGCTACCGATTCCTGCTCATAAGCCTTTACTACATTGAGTTAAGTCCTGGGGGCATCCAAGTACCTGTGAGTGCATCCAACTCTACGGGAAGCGAGGCTGCTATAAATGAAGACCTTTCCTGTTAGTTCTAAAACCTTATGACAGTTACTAGGAAGCTGTAACATTGTAAAGGATTCTATTCTGGTACCAGTGGTGTAATGGCAATCTGACTTTCCACTGTTTGGTTTTGCTATTATTTGTTAGCTGACTCGCATTATTCTCTCTGCCAACATTATTATTTAAATAGAAACAGTGACCTTTTGCCAAATTTACATTGGTGTCCATGTGGTTTTTATTCAGTTACAGTAATAGTAAGTCTGAATTTACGAAGGAGGTTTGGGTGCAATGAAAGGGAGATAACACTATGCAGTTTATTATTTTTTAAATTGAATTGGAGAAAGCAATGCAATGATGGCAAAGTTACAAAATCCTTCATTAAGACAGCTCGCTGCAGACTTTGGTCAACATTGGAGAAAATTGGGACAGTTGTTAAGAGATCATTAGAAAAAGAGATTGGAAATAATTGTTAATGCTATAAATAGTAATATTGGAGCATAACATTATTTTACCTATTTTTCACAAATTTTAATTACATCCAAAACCAAAGCCTTTTTGTTTGCAAAACCTGTAGCAAAGCCAAAACACGAACGTGGTTTAGAACAGAGACCGGTTTTGAACCTAAAACACGTTGGGTCAGTGCACATCTCTACTGTCTAGTCAATTACTAAGTTATTGTCACGAGCCGCGGCGGTACTCACAGCCGCCGCGGCTCGCTTCCTGTAGGTCCCAACGTCCCGGCCGTCACCATGACGACCGGGACGTCATTTCCTTCCAACTCCCGACCGTCGCCAAGGCAACGGTCGGACGCTTCCTCAGCGCCGTGTCCTGGCAGCCAGGCGCGCATGCGCTCTAGGGACAATCAGGCAGATTTAGCCTGTGGCTGAATTAGCAGGCATTAGCCTGCAGGTGTGGATTTCAGTGCTAAGCCCTGATTGGTCTTGCTAGGTGCTGGCAATTAGTCTACAAGTGTGGCCTTGTCTAGGGGCAGGTTCTGATTGGTTATGGGTTGTATTTAAGGCAATGAGGTCTGCTGCCTCATTGCCGGTTATAGCTTCTGTGCTCCAGTCTGCTGACCTGCTTGCTCCAGTTCCTGTTCCTGTATCTACGTTTTGACTTCCCGTGTATGACCCTTGGCTTCGTATTTGACTTCGCTTGTGTTTCCTGTGACCCTGATCCTTGGCTCGTTTACCCGTTCTGCTACTTTGCCTGTGACCTCTGACCTCAGCTTGCTCATCGTTTCTGTTACCTGCTGCCTACCTTTTGACCTCTGCGTGGACCTGACTCTTCTTGCCTGGGTTCTCCCCAGCCGGTACACACTTCACGACCCTCTGTCAGTCTGCAGCCCAGTCTGTCCCCACCATCAGGGGCTCCAGTGAACACCTGACTGGCAGAGTAGACTCCGGGTTGTGTTGTGCCGGCTGGAGGGGTTCCTAACATTATAACCGGCCCACTCACGGAGACAAGATTAGGATGGATACAAGTGGATCCACACCGTTTCCAGCACAAACTCTAGCAGGCCACGTTGAGTCCTTGTATCAGATGATGCAGGGATTGGCTGAGCGTATGTCTGTTCAAGAAGAAGCCACAAAAGCTTCACAACCGACTCCAGGTCCCATCTGTGAACCCAAAATGAACTTACCAGATCGGTTCTCCGGAAATAGAACCCTGTTTCGGAACTTCAGGGAGAGCTGCAAGCTCTATTTTCGGATGAGACCTCGCTCCTCCGGTTCAGAGCAGCAAAGAGTTGGGATTATTATTTCCCTTCTACAGGGTGACCCCCAGTCCTGGGCGTTTTCTTTGCCGCAGACCAGTCCGGCCATGCAGTCCGTAGACTCCTTCTTCGAGGCACTGGGTCTACTGTATGATGACCCGGATCGAGTGGCCTCCGCGGAAGCTCATCTACGGTCCTTGAAACAAGGCCGACGGTCGGCAGAAGAATACTGCGCTGAATTCCGTAGATGGTCACCTGATAGTGGATGGAACGACCCTGCCTTACGGAGTCAGTTCCGTCTCGGCCTATCTGAACAGATTAAAGATTCTTTGGTGCAATACCCGTCTCCTAGTTCTCTGGAGGATCTGATGCACCTCTCCATTAAAATTGACAGGAGATATAAGGAGCGGAAAACTGAAAAGGAAGCATCATCACCTCCATTCGCCTTCGTTCCTGTTTCCCAGGATGGTGAGGAGCCTATGCAATTAGGAGCATATCGTCTCTCTTCGGAAGAGAGAGACAGGAGACGTTCGCAAGGTCTATGTCTATACTGTGGCATAAAAGGCCACTTCTCCCGTTCTTGCCCAAATAAGTCGGGAAAAGACCATGCCTAGGGAATGAGGGGAAAGTTCACCTAGGTCTGCAAATTATCTCCCCGAAAAATGCTGTATTAATCCCGGCACAGCTCACCTTCCGGGCTCGCTCTGTGGACCTGTCGGCCTTCATTGATAGCGGAGCTGCAGGCAACTTCCTTGATATTGGGTTTGCCCGCTCTGCCGGAATTCCGATGGTAAAACTCAACTCTGCCATTACTGTCTGTGGCTTAGACGGAGGTCCGTTGCCTGGTGGCAAGATTTACTGGGAGACCCCGCCACTACAGTTGAAGATCGGAGCTCTCCATTCTGAGTCAATCACCTTCTTCCTGATCGATTGTTCGTCGGTTCCTATGATCTTGGGCCACCCATGGCTTTCCTGTCATAACCCTGTCATAGACTGGGTAAAAGGAGAGATTGTCAAGTGGAGTACTTATTGTACACAGTCTTGTTTGTCACTGTCTCTGCGTATGATTCAGCCTATTCCGGAGCGGCTTCCCTCACAGTATCATGAATTCTGGGACGTGTTCTCCAAGAAGGCTGCTGATACCTTACCGCCACATCGTGACTTTGACTGTGCCATCGAACTTATTCCTGGTTCCAAGTTACCTAAGGGGCGTTTGTATTCTCTTTCTGCTCCAGAAACAAAATCCATGCAGGAGTATATCGATGAAAACCTGGAGAGAGGCTTCATCAGGCCATCTAAGTCTCCCGTAGGAGCGGGATGCTTCTTTGTATCAAAAAAAGACGGAGGGTTAAGACCTTGTATTGACTACCGGGGATTGAATCATATCACAGTCAAGAACACCTATCCCCTTCCGCTCATCTCGGTTTTGTTTGATCAGCTAAGAGGGGCCACTGTCTTTACTAAAATCGACCTTCGCGGAGCATATAATCTCATCCGTATCAAAGAAGGAGATGAGTGGAAGACGGCATTCAATTCGCACTCTGGCCACTACGAGTATCTGGTCATGCCGTTTGGCCTTAGTAATGCACCTGCAGTGTTCCAGGACTTGATCAATGAAGTTCTTCGGGAATTCCTTGGTTGTTTCGTGGTCGTCTATTTAGATGATATCCTCATCTATTCCAGATCTTTGCCCGCCCATCAGACTCACGTCAAACAAGTTCTACAGAAATTACGAGAGAACCACCTGTACGCTAAGCTGGAAAAGTGTGAGTTCGAGGTACAGAGAGTATCCTTTTTAGGCTATGTAATCTCTTCTGAGGGATTCTCCATGGATCCAGCTAAGGTCCAGGCTATTCTGGATTGGGTGCAACCCAACAATCTTAAGGCGGTGCAGAGGTTCCTGGGCTTCTCCAATTATTATAGGAGATTCATTCACAACTTTGCCGACATTGTGGCTCCCATTGTCGCTCTGACCCGTAAAGGAATGGATCCAACTAATTGGTCGTCCCAAGCAGTAGCCTCATTCGAAAGCCTGAAAAAGGCCTTTGTCTCCGCTCAGGTCCTCAGACATCCGGATCCAGCTAGGACATTTATTCTTGAGGTCGACGCCTCTGACATCGGTGCCGGTGCCATCCTATCGCAGAAGGATCCTCATACTAATCGTCTGCACCCATGTGCTTATTTCTCCCGTCAGTTCTCTTCAGCGGAGGCCAACTATGATGTCGGTAATAGAGAACTATTGGCAATCAAATGGGCCTTCGAGGAGTGGCGGCATTGGTTGGAGGGTGCTTCACATCAGATCTCTGTCATTACCGATCACAAGAATTTACAATATATACAGTCAGCCAAACGTTTAAATCCCAGACAGGCCCGGTGGGCGTTATTCTTTACCCGGTTTAACTTCCTGATCACCTACCGACCAGGCTCCAAAAATGTCCGGGCAGATGCCCTTTCCAGAAGTTTCTCGGCACACCACATTCCAGTCACTATCCCAGAGCCGATTATTCCCCCTTCTCTAATCCATGCCGGGTTGACCCAAGATCTGAGTATCACACTTCAGAGATTCCAGAAATTAGCCCCTGATACTACTCCGGAGCGACGTCTCTTTGTTCCAGTCCATCTAAGGAAGGCGGTTATTGCAGAGGCGCATAACAGTAGGGTTGCAGGGCATCCTGGAATTTTCAAGACGTTAGAAATCCTTTCCCGTACAGTCTGGTGGCCATCTATGTCTGCTGACGTCAGGAGTCATATCCTCTCATGTGAGGTTTGTGCCAGAAACAAAGTTCCTAGGATCCGCCCAATAGGCCAGTTAGTTCCTTTGGCACCACCTGCAAAACCATGGACCCACTTGTCCATGGACTTTATAGTGGATCTACCACCTTCTGCAGGACACAATACTATTTGGGTCGTGGTAGACCGGTTCAGTAAGATGTCCCATTTCGTTCCCTTACCCAGACTGCCTACAGCTCGGGATTTGGCCGTCTTATTCATTCAACATATTTTCCGGCTCCATGGACTCCCTACTGACATAGTTTCCGATCGGGGTTCCCAGTTCATAGCGCAATTCTGGAGATCTTTCTGTACCCTCCTCGGAATCAAGGTTAGTTTATCATCCGCATATCACCCTCAGTCCAATGGGCAGACCGAAAGAGTTAACCAGTCCTTGGAAAAATTTTTGCGATGCTACACGTCAGAGTTCCATGATAATTGGTCTTCCTTGTTACCCTGGGCAGAATTCGCCTGTAACAATTCCTGTCATTCATCTACTAAAACTTCTCCGTTTTTCTGCAATTATGGTTTTCACCCCAGATCTAACTCCCTGTATTCACTTAACCCAGTTGGTGTCCAGGAGATCCGTTCCACTGCAAGAGATCTCAGAGTTATCTGGAGGAAAGTACAGGCATCTCTGAAACAGGCTTCAGTTGTCGCAAAAAATTTTTCGGATCGCCACCGTACCATCTGCTCCTTCAAGGTGGGCCAGAGAGTGTGGCTGTCTACAAAAAACATTAAACTCAGACAGCCTTGCAAAAAGTTAGGTCCCAAGTTCCTTATCATCAAGCAGGTTAATTCTGTTGCATTTAGGTTAAGAATTCCGGGCTCATTGAGAATTCCCAACACATTTCACTGTTCTCTGTTGAAGCCGGTATTATATCCTACTCAAATCCAGTCTTCAAATTTGCCTGAGAGAAAATCAAACAGATCACCAAGATACGTTGTTCAGAAGATCTTGAATTCCAAAAAAGTGCAAGGTCAGGTGCACTTCCTAGTGCAGTGGAGGAATCGTGGGTTAGAAGAACGGTCTTGGATCCCACGGAGACAACTCGATGCTCCTAAACAGTTGAAGGAGTTCTTTAAAAAATTTCCAAGGAAACCGGGATGTCGGGGTTCCTTAACCCCTCCTCAAGGGGGGGGTACTGTCACGAGCCGCGGCGGTACTCACAGCCGCCGCGGCTCGCTTCCTGTAGGTCCCAACGTCCCGGCCGTCACCATGACGACCGGGACGTCATTTCCTTCCAACTCCCGACCGTCGCCAAGGCAACGGTCGGACGCTTCCTCAGCGCCGTGTCCTGGCAGCCAGGCGCGCATGCGCTCTAGGGACAATCAGGCAGATTTAGCCTGTGGCTGAATTAGCAGGCATTAGCCTGCAGGTGTGGATTTCAGTGCTAAGCCCTGATTGGTCTTGCTAGGTGCTGGCAATTAGTCTACAAGTGTGGCCTTGTCTAGGGGCAGGTTCTGATTGGTTATGGGTTGTATTTAAGGCAATGAGGTCTGCTGCCTCATTGCCGGTTATAGCTTCTGTGCTCCAGTCTGCTGACCTGCTTGCTCCAGTTCCTGTTCCTGTATCTACGTTTTGACTTCCCGTGTATGACCCTTGGCTTCGTATTTGACTTCGCTTGTGTTTCCTGTGACCCTGATCCTTGGCTCGTTTACCCGTTCTGCTACTTTGCCTGTGACCTCTGACCTCAGCTTGCTCATCGTTTCTGTTACCTGCTGCCTACCTTTTGACCTCTGCGTGGACCTGACTCTTCTTGCCTGGGTTCTCCCCAGCCGGTACACACTTCACGACCCTCTGTCAGTCTGCAGCCCAGTCTGTCCCCACCATCAGGGGCTCCAGTGAACACCTGACTGGCAGAGTAGACTCCGGGTTGTGTTGTGCCGGCTGGAGGGGTTCCTAACAGTTATCTAATTATTCTCTGTTAATTTGACTGCTCTTTTTATAACTATATTTAGTGTAATTATGTATTTTTCACATTTGTCTGTGTATTGTATTGTGTACACTGCAACAGCTATCATATGTGGATATTTTTATTTTGAGGGGAACGCAAATGCATTGTAATCAGCCCTCCAGCAGAGTAGTATCTTGAAGTATTATTGATTATATTTTTAAAGATTTATTATCCCGGGAACAATAATAAAATTCATTGTCCAATCAAAAAATTAGATGACTTCCTGGTATGTTCTGATTGTTTGCTTTTAGTTTATATATGAATCCATCACACTGTAGTCCCCATACCTTGAAAAAGACTGCCTTGTCAGTTGAAACGCATTGGTGGGAGACTATGTGAAGAGATAAAGGACTCCTTTCTAGTACTACTAACATCTGGAGGAAAACTATGCAGCACCTGTGGAGTGAGATCCCAGACAATAACATCTTTATCCATTTATACAGTCATGGCCAAAAGTTTTGAGAATGGCACAAGTATTGGTTTTCACAAACTTTGCTGCTTCAGTGTTTTTAGACCTTTTTGTCAGATGTTGCTGTGGTATACTGAAGTAAAATTACAAGTGTTTCATAAGTGTCAAAGGCTTTTATTAACAATTACATTAAGTTTATGCAAAGAGTTTATATTGCAGTGTTGACCCTTCTTTTTGAAGACCTCTGCAATTCACCCTGGCATGCTGTCAATCAACTTCTGGGTCACATACTGACTGATGGAAGCCCATTCTTGCCTAATCAATGCTTGGAGTCTGTCAGAATTTGTGGGTTTTTGTTTGTCCACCTGCCTCTTGAGGATTGACCACAAGTTCTCAATGGGATTAAGGTCTGGGGAGTTTCCTGGCTATGGACCCAAAATGTCGATGTTTTGATCCCCGAGCCACTTAGTTATCACTTTTGCCTTATGGCAAGGTGCTCCTTCATGCTGGAGAAGACATTGTTCATCACCAAACTGCTCTTGGATGGTTGGGAGAACTTGCTCTTGGAGGATGTTTTGGTACCATTCTTTATTCGTGGCTGTGTTCTTAGGCAAAATTGTGAGTGAGCCCACTCCCTTGGATGAGAAGCAACCCCACACATGAATGGTCACAGTATGCTTTACTGTTGGCATAACACAGGACTGATGGTAGCACTCACCTTTCCTTCTCCGGACAAGCATTTTTCCAGATGCCCCAAACAATCTTAAAGGGGATTCATCAGAGAAAATGACTTTACCCCAGTCCTCAGTAGTCCAATCCCTGTACCTTTTGCAGAATATCAGTCTGTCCCTGATGTTTTTCCTGAAGTGGCTTCTTTGCTGGGCTTTTTGACAACAGGCCTTCGTCCAAAAGTCTTCGCCTCACTGTGCGTGCAGATGTGTTTATGACCTCTGGCGACTACCACTCAAAGTGTTCAGACAGGGTTTCATTGAAACCATATGCATTTACCAAACAAACAGTAACTGAACGATCATAAATGAAACAACATATCTTTAATATTGCGATCGCACATTATAATACAAATAAATAATAAAATCATACAATGATCCAACTGTTGTAATATTGATTAAAATGACTCTATTCAGTTTGACTTTATCAGTCCACCCTCTGATAATACACAAAAACTCATAACTCATAAAAATCATAACTTCATTTCAAGTGTAGAATCATAATGTACATTGTCCAATCCTGTATTAGATATATTTATTACCATTAATTCCATATTAGGGTGGTCAGTATTTTCCGATCTTTTACTTATTATTCCTTTACTATATTTTACCACCAGGGTATATATTTTACCAAAACATATATAAGTAAAAAGACACATAACATACTAAAAAGTAGTTTTCCTAGTACTGAATTCAGTCATTTCACCCACTCACTAAGTTCTGAAAACCAATTTAAAGGGTCTAACCATGAAAACCATCTTGCTATATCTTCCAGTGGGGTACGGAATAAGGGTGCTGATTACCACAACATCATGAGTTCGGACGGCTGCTTCCTGACGAGGATCCATCAAGACTCATTTGTGAAGCGACTTGAAGCAATCCCGAAGAAAGAAGACGCCTGCGGGACTTGATGACGTCACTGACATAGACGACGCCGTTAACACTGCTCTTAAGGGGGTAATGTAACTATGTGGCCAGTACAATGTACAACCCTTTGTAAAGTACATTGTACATGGCCGCATAGTTACATTACCCCCTTAAGAGCAGCGTTAACAGCATCTCCTATGTCATTGACAGTGGGTTAACTGTAGAGAATAGCCTATTACCCATTAATTTATTACAATATATTTTCTCTATTCACAAGAGTCTTCTCACCTTGGCTCCAAGCTTAATCATAATACCTGTGACATTCCTCACACAGCAATACGTTTACAATAGATATTAACATAAATTACAGGTTAACACAATGGTGCCTTATTCATGGAAAGTGAAAGCGTCCAGACTATATCTACTTGCAGAATGCAAAGGGCACATTTTACAATTTAAACTAGAACAGGTGGCTCATACTAGACAAGAACAACAAGTGGCTCATGATAGCCAAAACATATTGTCAAGTACATAACAGTGTTAATAATAACATAGGTTTATCTTAGAAATATATCACAACATTGGCATACTGTATATACACAATATATAGCAGCATTCATGATAGCATTTTAAAACACAGTACAGTATTAAACCACATTGAACCGCTGGATCATGTGGGCACTAGTAGCAACCAAACATCCTGTGCTTAGAGGCACCACTTTAATCAAAGTCCATTGGCAGAGGTGAAGCGGGGCCAGGGGCTATAAAAGTTCATTTGCCTGACCCTTGTTTTCCTCACAAACTGAAAAAAATAAAAGAGAATACAAAGAAAAATATACACATGATGGTTGTTCTGTAAGGTTCATCCTTCTTTCTGGTTCCTGTTGCTTTACCCAAAGTTTTTTAGGTTTCTTGGAATAAATTCTGAAGATGTGGAAGCACTTCATCCTCTTCTTCTTGGTCTTGAGCCTTCTCTGGGTTAGTTACTTTCTTTAGAAATGTATTGTTGCTCTAGTATATATTTAAAGAACTGATACTCACTAATACACTATTTTGTATTTATCATCTGTTATTTTTATTCTTTTAGGTACTTTCCTAACCAGGGCTGCCACCAGAAACTGCAGGGCCCAGTACACGAAAAACAGGCAGGGCCCCTTCTTCACCATCTCTCCATCTCTGGCCCACTGGATGAAGCATGGAGGCCTGCTGCCTGGGCAAGCACATGTAAACATCAGCTGTAAGAAAATAAAATGTTCACTTATATGAAGATTAATGTCTGGGCTCTGGTCTTTGTGCCTTAATCTGATTTTCACAGTCCTGGAAGTCTGTGGAGAGAGGGCAAGAATGGAGAAGATGAGGAGGAGTGAAGGTGGCAGAGAGGTGAGAAGTAAATAGATGGTTTAAACACAGCAGGTGGATGGACAGGACATCATCAACATTTATTTATATAGTGCCAGCAGATTCTGTAGCACTTTACAATTGGGAACAAACAGTAATAAAGCAGTACTGGGTGATATCACAAAATTCGCTACCGATGGGACATTCCGTTCCACCTACTGGTGGGCCATGAAAGTCAGTCCCATAAGATTAAGACACCAGATCAAGGAACCACTTTGCTACGAACTCTAGGAATACCGATACCCTCGACATTGTCAACAAACACTGCAGAGGCCGCAAACCAGTATCCCCCACAGCTTCATGGACACAAACATGAGAGACTCAGATAAAAGTTCCCAAACTCACTATTACAGGGCCCCACTGATATGGTCAGATGATCTGCTTGTGACACCTGGAAAAGACTATCTGTGACTCTGAGTTCGCATGGTTGTGAGTGAAGGAACTTGTGCTTCGTCTGGTCCTCGAAGTCTCTTCAGGAAACAAGTATACTTAGATTGAATACACTATACAGTACTGTTGTTACTTTTTAACTGATTTCTCTTGTTTGTGTTCTTTTATTAACATTATTAGTATTTTTAGGTCCCAAGTGGTCCCATTTTAACAGCGTTATACTTCACATTAGCGAACAACTTCTGCCTCATGACTTGAGAGGCAATCTATAACCTATAGTTCTTAATACTTCCAGGATTAACCCTCGGGTTGTAATGCAGACGATCTCTTAGTTCAGTCCCAAGATTCAAGCTTTTCATTTATGTTGAGATTACGGGATCTAGCTTCGTTGCTTGTATTATCTTACAGACCTCATTTTCTGTTAACTATTGACCTCATTTGTTTATCTGATCTAATGTTCCTTAATTGCATTTCATTGTATTTCTTCTTCACTTGTCTCTCCCACTTAAATGTTTCTAAAAGCACACACACGTTTACTTGCACGCAAAGCCTGGGATACTATATTGCTGCACATCTGACTCAATTAGTCCTATTTCACTACCCATCTTTCACAATATTATGGGTTGACATTGAGGCCAATTCCCTACACTTACTCTCACCCTACACACTACTGTGGATATCAATCAAACATAGACCGCCACTCTCTCTACTCCCACCCACCACTCGTTTCTCCCTCCAGATATGGGATTACAGGACCCATACATTTCAACTACTGAAAAATCCAGAAGTTATGTTTCCACTGTGGAACAACCCAGCCTTTCCACCTGGGCAGCAACACTCCTCTTTCCAGCACTGGACTCGAAGGGGTCTCAGGTTTCTTTCTGACATATCGCCTATGCGGACATTCCCTGAATATGCAGATTTACATCAACGATATGGCATTCCTCGTGACTGTTTTTACCACTATCTTCAATTAAAACACCTATACCAATCAATTCCAGCACTCAAACTTATACACCAACTTACACCTTTAGAAACTTTTTGTAGAAATAAGTCCATCCCCACTGGCTTACAACATCTTGGTGGCATTTCGTCAAACTGTCAAAGACCGCTATGAACTAAAATGGGAAAAAGACCTTAGTTTGGAACTAGAGGTGGATGAGTGGGCTAAGATCAGGATACGAGTCGCCAAGAGTTCTATCTGTGTACAAACTAAAGAGAACTCATATAAGCTCCTATACAGATGGCATTTGATTCCCACCCATCTGAAAGCCATATATCCTGATTCCTCCAGCCTATGCTGGAGATCATGTCATGTGGACAAAAGGGCTCATTTCAACATATTTGGTGGTCCTGCCCTGGGGTTGTGAGATTATGGCAGAGAATTCACAGTCTAATCTATAGAGTCACCTCAATACAACTTCCCCCCTGCCCCTCTGACTCTTTACTACACAGACCCATGGCAGATACTAATAAATACACAATGGCGCTTGTGGGCCATATGCCCAATGCTGCGAAATGCGAAATAGCGGCAAACTTTGAAACAACCAGAACCCCCTGCGCTGCCTGAAGTGATCAATAGAATATGGCAGACCTACCGATGTGAACACTTTACAACCATTATCAAAGATCTCCGCAACAAATTTTGAACAATCTGGAACCCTTAGCTCTCTTCCTATGGAGCAGACCAACCAAGACTCGATTAATGCTGAAACTGACGATTATAATATCAGTTACACACCACATGCGGAGTACCTTTTGTACACCTAGATACCAGAACAGAAGCCCTTCTTCCTCCCCAACTCTTTCCACGCCAACACGCTCTTTTCCTCTCCTCTCCCCTTCCTCTCTCCTCTTACTGAGACTTCCTCTTCCTCTCCCCTTACTGTCACCTGCTTTTCTTTTCCTTGTCTTTAATTTCATTGTTCTTTTTCTTATTGACTTTCTTAATCGCACTATTCTTGTTGTTTGATCAATGTAATTTCTTCTGTATACTGTTTAAAAACTGAAAAATTCCCTAATAAAATATGTAAAAAAAAAAAAGCCAATACTGGGTAATACATACAGAGAGGTAAGTGGTCACTGCTCGCAAGCTTACAATCTATGGGACAATGGTTTGATACACAAGGATAAGTGCTACATCATATTGCATATTTGCCCAGCTAGAATGGGAGGCTAAAATGTATTTAGTGGGCTGTATATTCAGACACACAACTATGTGGGTCAGAGGGTTGTTGTCTTGTGTTAGCTCTGTAGAGGGTAGTAATAGGGTAACCTAGGGTGATTAAGAAGGTGGTTGAGGAATATTTAAGCTTGTCTGAAGAGGTTGGTTTTTTAGAGAATTCTTGAAGATTTGAAAACTAGAGGAAAGTCTTATTGTGCAAGGAAGTGAATTCCACAAAGAGGGTGCAGCCTGATAAAAGTCCTGTAATCGAGAATGGGAGGAAGTGATGAGAGTGGAAGAGAGACATAGATCTTGTGCAGAACGTAGGTGGTAGATATTTTGAGACAAGTTAGGAGATGTATGTTGGTGCAATTTTGTTGATGGCCTTGTATGTTAGTAGAAGAATTTTATATTGGATTCTTTGAAAAACAGGCAACCAATGTAGAGACTGACAGAGTAGCTCAGCAGAGTAAAAATGATTTTCAAGGAAAATCAATCTAGGCGCTGCATTAAAAATAGAGAGTCTAATTTTGGGAAAACAAGTAAGGTGGGAATTGCAATAGACGATGCGGGAGATGATGAGTGCAAGAATTAAAGTTTTTGCAGTGTCTTGTGTGAGATATGTACATATTCTTGAAATGTTTTTTAGATGTATGCAGCATGATGTAAATAAAGAGTTAATGTGGGGAAGAAAGGATAGTTGCCAGTTGAGGATTACACCTAGGTAGTTAGCTTGCGGGGTGGAATTTATGGTCATTTCTTGTCATTTCTATTTCTGTTGTCAACAGAAAAAGGAAATGACATGCAGGAAGCTTCTATTGGTGGGTGGGAATATAATTAATTCTGTTTTTGAAAGATTGAGGTTGAGTTGGCGACAGGACATTCAAAACAAAATGGCAGAAAGACAGTCAATAACGTGAGACAACACAGATGACAAGAGATCAGGAGAGGATAGATAAATTTGTATATCATCTGCATAGAGATGACACTGAAATCCAGGGTTTGGGGTGGGAGGGTTTAGAAGAGATTTAAATATGTTAAAAATGCGCCATATCAGGTGAGGAGAATGTAGAAATTGGGGAGAGTTGGTGTTGAAGAGAGGTGTAAAACTGTTTAAAATAAATAGAGTTAAAATTTCTGCGGGCATGTGGAAGTTTGGAAGAGTTTGACAGCAGGGAGGTTAAAGAACTGGGAGTGAGCGAGTGACTAATATGGTGATGATCCGAGAGGGGGAATGGAGTGTTAAGGAAATTATAAACTGAGCATAGTGTAGGGAAAACAAGATCAAGATCAAGACAGCGGCCATCCTGATGAGTAGTGGATTCAATCCACTGGGAGACCTTAAGTGAGGAGGTTAGAGAGAGTAGTTTTAAAGCAGCACTGGAACGTGGATTAGCAATAGGGATGTTGAAATCACACATTATGATAGTGGGGATGTCAGAAGATAGTAGTGAGGGAGCCATGCAGAGAAATGTTCAAGAAATTGTTGGTGTGGTCCAGGGGGGCAATAAATCACAGCAATACGCTTAGAGAATGGTTTAAAAATCCTAACAGTATTTACTTCAAAAGATATGAGTGAGGAGACATTTGGTAGAACTGTGAATGTGCACTGTGGGGATAGAAGTAGTCCAACCTCACCTACATGTCTGCCTCCTGGTCTGGGGGGTGTGGTGAAATTGAGGCCACCATGTGAAAGGACTACAGGTGAGTCAGTGTCTGATTGCGTGAGCCATGTTTCTGTTATTGCCAGAAAGTTGAGGTTGTTTGAGAGGAAGAGGTTGTGTATGGAGGTAAGTTTGTTACAAACAGAGCGTGCATTCCAAAGAGCACATTTAAATGACTTTGGAAGAGAGGGGAGACAGGTGATGCATTTGAGGTTTTCTGGATTTCGGTAGTGTTCAGATATATGTGTGTGGCAAAAATGAGGGGGACCTGGATTCGGTACTATATCACCAGCTAACAGAAGCAGGTAGGTAGAAAGGTAGGAAAGAGCAGGGCCGGATTTACCGCTAGGCAACCTAGGCCCTGCCTAGGGACTAGCGGCTCTCGGGGGGCACAGCTGGGGGGGGACAGGAGCAATTTTTTTTGGCCCCTCCCCCGACTCGCGGCACCCCCCCCTCCCCCCTCCCGTGACTCGTGCGGGGGGAGGGGGGGTGCCGCGAATCGGGGGAGGGGGGAGGGTGCCGCGAGTCGGGGGAGGGGCCACATGGGGCTAAAATGCATAGCAGGGAAGTTTTCCCCAAATAACACACTTGTGACATTACCTTTTACCAAACCAAATAAAGACACGGACACCAAATTAAAGTTGGAATGAATGACGGTATTTATTTATATTTAAACTAATAGGACTGTAAGGCGGACGAGAACAGGGCAGTCAGGAACGGAAAACCAATAAGGTGGAAAGGTCAGACCATAGTACCACCAACCCAGGATCATACCTTATCTATTGGCCGGTGCTAAGATCAAGTCCAACGGCAAGACTACCCCCCCTAATTAACTCCGCCAGTATAAACCATACAAACTGGCCCAAAGGTCCTCCTAACAAACGGACCAACCATGGTATGACACCATAACCACAGAGGGGTAGTGACCTATGACAAGATCACCCGAGCACCATATGCACAGTTACAGACTGCACTGCTCTCCTACCACGCCGCATGAACTTAAACATGCGGCCCGCCAACTACAGACCTAACCATTCCTCTAAAACGCAAAAACAGCTGGAAATACAATAACGGACCCCCTCGTCCGGCAGGTGAGCACCGTCTAATCTGTATAAAAAAGCGTACTCTGCTTTCAACAATGGGTGCTTGATAACAGAACCACCCAAAACACGGAAGATTTCTCCGGCCACCTGATTTAACTTGCGGACAGACGCTGCAATATTAACCGCAGACATAGAAGATCTCCAACAATGTCTAGGGACAATGTAAGACCAGCATAGCTTGAGATTGGGCCATCTACTAGAAATAACAGCCATGTCTTCACGAATTTTAATGATGAGATCCAGGGTTTTTATTTGACCCACATCATTACCACCGGCGTGAACTACCAACACATCAGGAACACCATGTAATACAATTTCTTCTGACGGAGAGGGAGAAAATCTACCCATTTTAAACCACGTTTACCTATCCATCTAATGGAAACATTATCCGATAACCAGGGACAAATACGGGAAAAGGGGTGTCTGTTAGCCCAGAAAATGTAGGAGCCCATGAACTAAAGTTATAATCCACAAAAACATAAAAAACACCTATTTATAACTAGGAGGTGGAGAGTGAGGTGAATGCTGGGATAAAACATTAATTCCAACCTTAAACCTAACAGAACGAAAGGAAAAGCAGCAACCCAGGTGAAGGTGAAAACCTAAGAGGAAAAAGCCCTTCAACGCCCCCGCAAATAGCGGCGAGCAGCCTAGCGCCCTGGGTTGACTAGCTTAGAGGAGAAAAGAGGTAGAGAAAAGCTGCTTAAAGGGGAAAAAACACATGTTAGACATCAGGGCGAATATAGGATTTATAACAGCCAGACTTCCATCTTCCTAGCCTTTGTATAGAAGCTACAGAAGCCCCACTTGCTGCAGCCACTGTGGCCGCCCCGATCCGAAACGAATGTGTTCCGAATTCTGATGATGATAAACCAAGGGCGTTTAACGCGCTGCACATAACTGCATGAAATTGAAATTTAGTGAGGGGGGAGCCATCCTCATGAACTAGCCAAACCTCTGATCCATGTGGCCTAATGCTGGCGAAATATTTAACCGGGCATATACCTTGATCCTGAAGTTTACTAAGGGTAAACCAATGTCCAACCCCTGCCTGATCTGTTTTTGATTGCCTAATTTTAACTTGAATGTTGTCGTCCGACAACACTACATGTTTAAATAGTAAAGCAGCTTCCGTCCTGCTTTTGGATTGAGCGACTATCTCACTGACTCGCATAGCGCCATGAAAAGCCAAGGAGAATGCTGCTGCAAACAGTGAAGCTTCGAAATGGTCCAATGTCACTTCGGGCAAAATCAAAATCATACGTGACAATAATACTGGATCTATGGGCTTTCTCCTATCCTTGGGGGCGGGGTGAAGCCTTGACCAGCCTTTCAAAGCTTTATTAATGAGAAATGATTTAGTGGGATCGGGTACACTCTGCAACTTGGCCATGAACGATATACCTGCTAGCATAGCTGACATAGATGTTCTACTAAGTCCCTCCTGGTAACACCCCCACATGAAGTCTACCATACCGTTAGAATCCCCCGGGGCACGATCGGGACCGGACAACAGAAAACTCTCCCATCGTTTCCAGGCTGCCCGATAAGCCTTCCACGTAGATAGTGCTAGAGAGGCCTCTGCCAAGAATCTTAAACCGGACCGACCATCTGATAAACATAATATGGACAAGATGTACCCACGAGGTCAGCACGGGGAGCCAAGGATCTAAAGTGCTCCCATTCAAAACGGGACAGGGAGTCAGCAATACAGTTGTCTATACCAGGAACATGTTTGGCGCGAAAATTTATGTCGAAGTCCAAGCAACAAAGCACCAGAACGCGCAGAAAATTTACTGCCGGCTTGGAGGAAGCGCTCTGACGGTTAATTACCTGCACCACGCCCAAATTGTCACACCAAAAGGAAACATTCCACCCTGCCAGCTGAGAGGCCCACAACTCCAGCGCTACAATTATGGGAAACAGCTCCAGTACCAATAAATTCTTTGTAAGCCCCCGTCTATCCACGATTGCGGCTATGCCGGAGCGCACCACCGACCCTGGAAGAAAGCACCAAAACCTTTAGCACCTG
This sequence comes from Mixophyes fleayi, assembly GCF_038048845.1. Classification (NCBI taxonomy): domain Eukaryota; kingdom Metazoa; phylum Chordata; class Amphibia; order Anura; family Limnodynastidae; genus Mixophyes; species Mixophyes fleayi. The sequence goes on from NC_134405.1 coordinate 115,186,844, forward strand.
CGGCATCGGTGAATAGATCTAACTCTAACGTGGAAATTGGAGGTGAAGGCCAGATCCTGGAACCGTTGAATCTCTGAAGGAATGTTACCCATATTGCTAAATCCTCCCTTATCTCGTCACTCAGTGTTATTAATGCGTGTGGTCTGGTTCTACCTGCCGTGGCCAACTGTAATTTCCTGCAGAAGATTATACCCATGGGTATAACCCTACATGCAAAATTGAAGGATCCTAGCAACGCTTGAACCTGTCTAAGTGTACGACAAGGAGAGGCCAGAGTGCTGGATATCAAACTCTCCATTTTAGCTATTTTATCAGCTGGCAAATGACAGCAGCCTGCCGCGGAGTCTATTTCTATCCCTAGGAACGACAAGCAAGATGATGGGCCTTCTGTCTTATCCTTGGCTATCGGTACTCCCATAACCAAGAAAAGAGCCTGGGCTGAATACAGTGTATCCGAGCACATTGAAGAGCTAGCCGGTCCTACGAACAGAAAATCATCCAGATAATGCGCGATGCCCTCGTGTCCCCGCCTGAATCGCCCAATGCAGAAAAGAACTTCAAAATAGGCACAAGATAGGGAGCACACCATGGGAAGGCATCTGTCAATATAATACTGGCCCTTGATCTTAAAACCCATGTAACGGAAGGATTCCGGGTGAAGGGGGAGTAACCTACGAACGAGCATTAAAGCCTCTTCGAATGACTGGTATACAACAGAACTTATGTCCTGGTCTATGGCATCATTGACCGAATTGCCAGCGGGATGTGACATGTGTTGTATTAGCCGAAATTTACCTGGCGTTTTTTTAGGGACTATACCTACTGGGGATATAACTAAATCTGACAGGGGGGGGGGGAATCAAATGGGCCAACCATGCGGCCCAAACTTATCTCACCGCGAATTTTCTCGTCAAGGATATCCGGAAATACATAAGCTGATTTTAGGTTCCTGGAGGCCCTGGCGCTAACCGATGTGCTAATAGGGAGCCTAAACCCGTGACGAAAACCCTCGCCGAGAAAAGAAGCCTGGGTCGCATTCGGATAAAGACTAAGCCACTTTTCTAAGACCTTGATACAAATGGGAGACTGTGCTTTAATGAGCGCTGCCGTCGATGCCGCGGTTTCTGGAGAGGCCGGGGGCACTCCTCGGACACTCTCTGACAGAATGTGCACCGCGGCAATAGGAGCAGATGTGTTTATATCTACAAGATTCTCCTCTACCGCACGCCCCGTTATTGAAAGCGAAGCAACTGTTTTTGGAAACCTGGGGAGCTCCATGTCTCCCCCCTTGCGGAAACCGATTCCATTGTGCCCCTGAACTGTTCAGTTGCATCCAAATTTCCACATCTTTGACACCTAAAGGCATATCTAATCGCCCGTCCACTCTTTCCCTAAACAATTTGTCGTATTTGCGCCACGTTCCTGGACGATCGTTAATAAACATCTCATTTATCATATGTACGTATTTCAAGACATCTTCGGAGGCCTGCGGTCTCGTCTCAATGTAGCATGCCGCGAAGGAACAATAACCCGACAGCCCGTTAGAGAAGGTTTTATAGGCATCTTCCCCTATACCCCCTCTCCCGCAGGCCGCTTCTAACTCTTTCTTACTCGCTTTTGTGATCTGAAACATGTCTACAAACCAGCCTTTCCTTATCCTGTCTCTAATGCAAGGGCGAATGCCTGCTAAGAGGGCGGTGTTCTCACATTGCACCATCGGGGCTTTGACTGCTGACGGTTTGACCGCTGCTCCTCGACTATCTCCTTTTGATCTAGATCTACCAAAGTGCGTGTTCAGAATCTTAATCAACTTCTGAGGACCCTCCCCCGATGAAGAGGGGGAGTCCTCGTCAGTGGAAGACATAGGAGGGCTATGTGTAATTTCGTGTGCTAAACCAAGGGCTACAAACTCACCGCCTGTGCCCGACACGACTGGCTGGCCGGCTCCTGCCGCTCCGGAAGGTCCTGGTGCCAATGACACATCCATCGCGCCCGACTACTGAGCCTCAGGTCCCGTCAAATCTCCCGCTGCCGATAGCCTCCTACTCTCCGCTGCGACACCCGCTAGTTCTTCCGAGCTCGGTCTGACACCGCCTACTTGCCCTAGGAAAACAGTTCATGAGTGTTAACTAGAGGTAAGTGAAGTAATAAAGGGGCAATGTGGACAGAGGTGTGTGTTGCATGAATGGTGAAGGATTATATAGTCCTAAAAATAATGCCATGAAACGAGAGCAAAAAAATTATTTGGCAAACATTGGGATTTAAGAGAAAAATAGCAAACAATGAGGGAATAAAAAAATTACCAAGTTGTACTGTCCTGTGCAATCAGAGAAGTAGCAGAGTAAGCCTGCAGCAGATGTAGATTATTTATAGATATTTACAATTGTTGTTCAATGTTTGGTTAACTGTATTTTCTAAAAACTTTGTGACAAAAACACTTGATGTAGAAAACACATGTCTGCCCCCTACTACAGGGTACAGCAGGCTGATTAAGCAGAGGGGATTGTTGCAGGGAAATTAAACTGACAGATAAAACAAACTTTCATGAACTGAGAAGGAAATAAGCTTAGAGTCCAAAACAGTCCTCATGTGGTGTGACGCTTGCAGAGTACATAACATTCTACATACATTCTACCTTCAAAATAGCTGAACATTAATTTTGAGACTGAAGTATAACCTGAAAATGCCCACACACATCTAGACATGTTCCAATATAGCTCCACATGCACTCAGACTCCCATATGTACTATGAAACTGCCCCTCATATATCCGCACATGCCCTGCAGATCTCCCCACGTGTACCTTAAATGCCCCTCAGACCTGCCCACATGCTCCCCACACCTCTCCACATGCCCCTTACATGCCCACCAGAACTCCCCACCTAAACATTCTTTTCCTCTTTATCACACATCCACCGCCCTGTCACTTTTCATCACATATTTTCCCTTCCCTGTCCCTCTTTGTCACATATTTCCCCCTCCCTGTTCCTCTTCATCCCATACATCCCCCTTCATCACATACTTCTCCCTCCCTGTCCCACTTCGTCACATATTTCCCCCTCCCTGTTCCACATTGTCACATATTTTTACCCCCCTGTCCCTCTTTGTCACATATTTCCCCCTCCCTGTCCCACTTTGTCACATATGTCCCCCTCCCTGTTTCTTTTCGTCATATATGTTTCCCTCCCTGTCCCTCTTCATTACATATATATCCCTCCTTATCCCTCTTCATCACTAGGAAGGGATTTTTTGAGGAGCATATGTTATATGACTAATATTGGGACGCCATACACACAACATATTTGAGATGTTCATTATTATATAATTCATGTGCTACAACAAAAACAGGAAGGGCAGAATCTGCTTATTGGGAATTGCAGATGGCATAGTGATGTTAAGCATTATCAGGGCCGCCTTCAGAAATCATGGGGCCCAGTATGGCCCCCCCCCCATGAGCAACAACATGATCTGTCACAAGCAAATCACATGATCGCAGGGGGAATGATGATTCCTCCACCCCTGCGATCGCATTCAGGTGTCTGGCTGTCACAGTGACAGCCAGGCTGAAGACAGAGTAGCGGAGACCAGCGGACTGCAAGACAGCGGGCCCCCAGGTAAGTATGTGTTGCGCCGTTTCTTAATGGGATCTGTGTGCCTGTTGTGCACCACACAACTTTTCAAACCTTGGGATCAAATTTGGCACTGCCACCAGTATAGCCTGTTTCACATTGATTTTTGAATTCTCAGTTTCACACAGATATTTTGTTGCAAATTGAAAGAAGATTCACTGTGCTTTAGCACACTGGGCCCCCCTGGATCACACTGTGCCCCCTGCATCATACTGTGCCCTCTTTCATCACTCTGCGCCAGTGGAGGTCTGCCAAATTTAAGCCTCGGGGGCAAGACTCACCTGAGCAGCCTATTAGGAACATTTTAAAGGTAAAGGCAGGTAGCCCAGTGATCCAGCATAAGGTAGCCCACCATGGGACTAGTCCTGGGTGCAGATGCCCCCCTGCCCAACCTGCCCCTGCTCCCTCCTTTATTACTCTGCATCCTCCTTCACAACACTGTGCCCTCCATCATTCTTTTGCCCCTTCATGACAGTGTTTCCCCTCCATTTCTTTACTTACCTTTTACTTGACCTTCTTTCTTCAGTTTCTTTCTTTATCTTCTGTTTTCTTTCTTCAGGCTCCTCTCTGCGGTACTCTTCACTGAAAATGTGGGACGTGATGATGTCACGCCCGTCAGTCAGTGAGAAGTGATCAGGGCGGAGTGAGGAGGGAAGAGGATGCCAGGCCCCAGGCACAGCCGTATTGGTAACTTATTATTTTTTTCTTGGCCAGCTGGTGGCCATGCAGGGATGACAGGCGCAGGGGAGCACCTCTCGGCTGGATGCACCTCTGCCTTGCTTACCCATGGGCCTGGCTGCAACACCCCTGTGAGAGTCGCAGTGCACAGTCTGGGAAAAACTGCAATAGATAGATAGATAGATAGATAGATAGATAGATAGATAGATAGATAGATAGATAGATAGATAGATAGATAGATAGATAGATAGATAGAGATAGATAGATAGATAGATAGATAGATAGATAGATAGATAGATAGCCTTACTTTATACTTTCAATTTGTTTAAACATATCACATAAAATTACTTTTCTACATCATAATGAAAAAGTACATTCTTTTAACTCATAGCAAAATATAAATCTTTTGTTTATTGTAAATGTAAAGGGAAATGTACATTACAAGTATAGAAAGTGTGCATATAAATGTAGTTCTGACTGTTTTACAGATGAGGGCACTATCCGCCAATTTTTACTTGTATCAAATTGCTATTTTCATAACAGAAATGTTGTGCATTACGTTTAAGTGAGATCTCATATTAATAAGGTAGACGGAATTAGATACTTTATTTTTAATAGAGATTGCACTAGTTACCATGAAAATTTGGGAAGGATAATGCATTCTCTGTAAAGTTTATGTAAAACTAGTTCAAGGCAAGGCTCTACACCTCTACAACTTAAAACTATTACTGCAGTCTGCTAAAGCAGAAATTGATTAAGTGTTCTCAGGCCCATTCCTAGGTATAGGTAAGGGGCTTCTATCCATCCTATGCCTGTGCCTGTCCGCTGTTCCCATTAGCTCATTTGCCATTCCTTCCCCTTGCTTTCTGCAACCCTCTCCTCTCAGCTACTGGGAATGTCGGTTACCTATTCGGCGGTATTTAAATAGAAGACTTTCATATTCTCAATGAATGGTCAATTTGGGGCCTGCATTATATGTTTGCCACTTTAGGATATGTTATATGAACAATTAGGGGTCTATATTACATATGGGTTAAATTAGGACCATAATGTATGCTGTTCAGCTGGGCTATATTCAGTTCTGGACATTATTATTTTATATTGATAATTATTATCGCCAGCCAGCAGAAGCATAATCATTGCAGTAACTATTCACAGAACAGATTACCCTAGTGCTATTTCTCTATGATTGTCAAGTCATTATTTGCATTTTCACACCCATTATTTTAGATAGTCACACTTTATGGTGTAACATTACTTTAACATTTTATTTTTTGTAGAGAAATCATACAGTGCTTTTCAAAACTTCACCACAGCAACTACTTTAACTAGAAACTGTCATGTAAGTACTATTAACATATATTTGTAATAGTATTTTGTATGAAATGTATAGCCCTACTGAGAATTAGGAATGGCTGATGATTTCTATTTTGGGACATATTGTCATTATCAAGCTTTGGACAAAAGAAAATTTTCATGCACTGTATATATTTTGAAAATCTTTAATCAAATCATTTTCCAAAACATGAATTTCTGTATTTTATATTTACTGCAATTGTGCTGTGTATGTAACAACAGTGTAGAGGAAAACAATCAAATCTATTTTAGAACTCTTTTTTTTATGAATGAGGCTGTTAGGTTCTTGTAGGACTTACCTGCCACCTTGTCATACCTAAGTGTTTGTCCACTTTATGGCCTGTATAAGATATTATGGCTGTTCCTGAATAGACTGTGATTCACATCCAGGTGTGAATTTTCCAGCTATTAGCATATACACTGCCTATCTGAGTGGCTTCACAGGAAAGGAGAGCTGGACTGAAGGAGCATTTTTAAAAGGCCCTTGTACATTATCAAAAGTTGTCATATTCCTGGAGGCCATCAGTGTTGGGAAAATAGTCCACGTTTCTCCACAACAGAAAATTGTGTAAGCTTTTTCTCTATTTCCTTATTTCTCCTTTTTATTTGTTAAGAAACTCACCTGCATACATTTAATACTGCATGTCATATTATTATAATTATTCACTTTTTGTGTACCTTAAGCATTGTGGCTATTTTTACATACTAAATTCCATTTAATAACATTCTGTCTTGGTGTTCTTAACAAATTAATGTGCTAGTTAAGCTTGGTCCTTAATTGAAATGCTAGTGAAATACAGTGGTTGGGTATCTATAACACTGGTTATATTAAGTTGAGCTACAGTGGGATATAAATTGTGATGATATTTTGAGTTAAGGGAGCCACAGAAGACTCCTGCAAAGTGCTGGCTTTGAAATAAAATCTTAGTGGTGGCAGTTTTGAATTAATTGTGAGGGGGTGATACAGAAAAGAGGGATTCAATATTTTTTAGACAAACCAAGCTATTTAATGATTTCTACACAGTTTTGATAACATTAACCACATGAAACATGTTCAGAGTGCATTGTAAACGTGTGTAAACACTTTCAATAACTGTCTAGGTTTCAATGCATAACAGAAAATGCATGATTTTCCAGAGCTAATCTAAAGCTTATTTTGTAAAGTGTCAAATTATGCAACATGCCGAAGATTTTTACCACAGAATGTTTATTAGATAAAAACTGTAAAGTGATAATTGCTATGAGCTAGATAAGCTTAATGTTACTGTTATTACTTCTATTCTACTAGACACAAGAAGCTGGCAGGTGATCCTGATGCAGCTTAATAAAAATGCAGTGTGATCAGCTTTGTTTAAGACTGATTCCTACACACCAATGACTACATCAACCGAGCGAGCATTGCAATTTCCATAGCATAGGATTACTCTATGCTCACTATAATGTCCACTTTAAACTAACAAGTTTTGACAACTTCTCCTCTCCTCTCCATTAGTCTATTAATATTTAATAACAAATTAACTAGAACATAATTAATTTGGTTATAAGCAAGTGGTGGCATTCTCATCAAAAGCATAAATAATTCACAAAGTGACTTTAAGTCACTTTAAAGCAGTCAGTGGAATAAACGGTTAATAAGAGCTATCAGTTAATAGAAACTATCTTGTTTGTTCAACATTTCCACTCGCCATATGTTTGCAGAAGTATCATTAAAAAAGTAACTCATTATAAGGATCAGGCTTTTAAGCATTGTGCTGAGGACCCAGGATCATGCCCTGGAAATGCTGACACTATCAGCAATTTGTTCATAGCTGCGAGCTGTACGGGAGAAGGGATGATAAGAGAAAGTGCCCCATTAATCCACAAACTGTCTTAAGAACCAAATATCAATGTACTGTGTCTTAATAATTCTCCTGTTTATTTTGCAGAAAGCTTTAACCATTGGTCAGCTCTGGTGTTTAATATATAGGCTAATACTGTAATAATACTGCAAGTTGGTGTTGTGCTAGTTCTTTATTTTGAACTAATGAATGTCCTTGTGCCCAGGGGCGCCACGGGGGTGGGTGGGGAGTGCAGGTTCCATGTACCAGGACCTGCCTGTTTAGTGAAAGTAGCTACCAATCTGGTGTGGTATTAAAATGGTATACTGTACAACAAAATCTATGGATACTTCCAAGGATTCAGTAGGCCATAATAAGATCCTTACTGCTGCTTAGGATAGTAATCTCCTTTCTTCACCTTTTATCAAACTATTATTTCCCATTAATATTATCTTTTATTTGCATGGCACCATAAGGCTTCTGCAGTGCTGTACATGGGAGATTACAACATACAACAAAATTACATTAAAGTACATACAGATAAGAACAATGGGAGAGAATAAAGAGAGACAAAATGAGCAAGGGGGAACAAGAGGCTGGGTGGGGTCCACTATGGTGCAGAGGTCTGTGAGATACTAAGGCCATGATGGTGCACAGGTCTAGGTGCTACAGAGTCCTAGAGGGTCCAGATGGTGCATACACCTATTTTGGCAAAATCCAGGATGGAGCCTAAAAGATGCAGGGACCATAATAGTGTCTGGTCTCAAGTAGTGTAAAAGTCTGGACAGTGACCAGGGAGGTATGACAGAGGCAATGTAATCAGCAATGTGATAAATGGTAAAACAATAGCTAGGCAACACTAAGGCAAAGCAATGTTATGGCAGAGCGAGTTTATTTTATTACATCTCTGCATGTTCCAATGTTGGGAGGTATGGATCTGAAGAAGGAGAGTGTTCAGTGCTCTAAGACATAGAATCTAATTGGATGTGAGCAGAACAAAGCAGATGCTGCTCTGAATTCTCCCCCTTACCATTAGTCAATGAATCATTTCATTGTTGGTTGTTTCAAGAGAAGAAATGAAGCATAACATAATTTTATAACATTACATGAGAGATACTGGAGGTGGCAGCACATCACTTCTTATTGTGTCCTAAAAACATTCATATGGGACTTGTATTTCTATGTTACATTTGTTCAGTGTACCATGAAACATGTAGGACACAAACAAAAATGCAACATTCATTCACTGGTTAAATGCCATGTACAGATGGAGAATTCTATTTTTACAGGTAGTTGCTGTTGGGACCTGTAACCAGAGAGTTTATTTTAATAATTATAATCAAGTAACCAGGAACTATGTACCCTTAACTTGCTTTACCCACTCATGAGAAAATCAGCAGCTAAATGTTTATGTTCCCACAGACAAGGGGGTATATTTGTGCATTGTTGTGCAGATGAATGGAGCTAAATGCCTGAGACTACACACTGTAGATGGAAGAGCTAGAAGTATACTACTTTTAAGTCCTTATAATAGGATATAAATTAAATGTATATAAGATATGCTATTCAATTTGGTCCTATGAAGTACATTTTCCATAGAGTGCTGTTATTCCATTTCCAGATTGTACAGTCTATATTTATGTAATTAGCATGATTTTGTACCTTTTTAGTGATGGATATTTACTAGAGATGTACGCTGACCCCCGTGTTTTGGTTTTGGATGTGGTTTTAGTTCTAAAACATGTTCATGTTTTGGTTTTGTGGCAAGTTTTGCCAAAAAAATTTGCAAAAGGTTTTGGTTTTGAATCTGGATTTAATTAAAAATTGTGAAAAATAAGTAAAATTATGTAATTTTGAGCTGTTTTTGCCCCAATATTACTATTACTATTTATAGTATTAATATTCAATTACAGTTATTTACAGTCTATTTTCTAAAGATTCCTTCACAACTGTCCCAATTTTCACCAATTTTGGCCAAAGTCTGCAGCGAGCCATCTTAATGAAGGATTCTGTAACTTTGCTATCATTGCATTCCTTTCTCCGATTCAAATCAAAATATAATTAAACTGCATAGTATTGATGTTTCCCTTTCATTGCACCCAAACCACCTTCGCATGTTCAGACTTACTATTACTGTAATTGAATAAATAAATAACCACATGAACACCAAAGTAAATTTAGCAAAAGGTCCCAGTTTTATTTAAACAAAAATGGTGGCAGAGAGAGCAATGCGAGTCAGCTATCAACTAATATCAAAACCAAACAGTGGAAGGTCAGATTGCCACTACACCGCTGGTCCCAGGACATAATCCTTTACAATATTACGGCTTCCTAGTAACTGTCATAAGCTTTTAGAACTAGCAGGAGAGGTCTTCACCTATAGAATTGGACGCACTCAAAGGTACTCGGATGCCCCCTGGACTTTGCTCAGTGTAGTAAAAGCTTATGAGCGGTAGCATGGAGTTAGGACTCAGGAAGTGAGGAGACTCAGTACATGGATAACCAAAGTCAGGCCAGAGGTCGTGGGTAAGCAGCAAGCATCATAGATGGGCTAATTGGTTGGGCTGGCAGCAAATATGGATAGTCTAGAAGAATGAGCCAAGAGTTCAGCGTCAATCAGCAATCAAGCAGGGTCATGACAGGAATCAGAGGTATTCAGCACAGAGAGCAGGTTAGCTTTTGCAGGGCAAAAGCGCTATAACCGCTAGGGAGACTAAGACTTAAGCTGATAGGACAGGGTAGTAGAAGTGGCTCTCTGATCACTTTGCAGTTGTATTTATTAACTCATTATTTATATATTTTAAACATTTAAGAACAGACTTTAATAGGGCTGAAGTATTACTATGTATTTTATGCAGACAAGGCACTTTGGGGGTTGGGACCATGGAGAGCGATATGGTGAGGTAATGGGGGGCACAGATAAAATAGCCAAGTCTGGAGAAATGGAAGTTTTGACCCAATAGAACTGTGTTATGACCAACATGAGAATTCCTAGCACAAACCACAAGCCTTTAAAATGTCATGGTAATTCTGTCAAAAAGAAGGAGCCCACAAAATATCAGGTGAAGCATCTACACATATGATCCTCAAAGTGGAAAATTTCTGTTCCGAAGTATGCATCAGGAAGACAGATTGATGCATTTATGCATAAAAATGTGCTGCTTTAGCCTACTTTAGGCATTTTACTGCTGAAATTAGAAAGGGGATGATCTCACATCAATGCCGGGAAACAAGTATGTGTAATGGAGCAGTGCCCCAGTGGCTAAATTAGCATACACCATGGAAGAGTAGTTGTTTACAAAACATAGGCTCCTTTTTTAAGAACATGCAGCAATAACGGTAATTTTTTTTAGCAACACTTATGGCAGCAATAAAGAACCTGCTCTCGACACATATTAATCATTAAAATCTAGCCCCAATAGCTCAGTGATACTTTGCTACCACGGCAATACTGTTCCAGAGTAGTAAGCGTTGAATAACCGCTTCACCGGCCAGTCTGAGAAAGCATGTAAATGTGTGACGCGGCTAGTCGGATCATGCATACGCAGTGGAACTAAAAGCCTAGACTTCTATTTAACAAAAGACATTTTTACAAATTTAATTGTTAAAAAAACCCGAAATCTGTAGAAGAAAAATATTAAAATTAGTATCAGTATAAAAAGGCTTTATTCACATTATCACTTATGTGGCACAACTCATAGGGAACAATTTTTGTGGACAGCAAAATGTAGGGCAAATGCAAAAATGCTAATTTTCTTGCTTTAAAAGACTGTATTGCGGGAAGACCTAACAATAATGAAATTGACACTTTGCGTTTGTAGTGTACATTACACTAATACGATTGATTATGTTGATTTGAAGACTGACAAAACAGACATTGTTTATAAAACAAGTCATGTTTCTATAATAAGTCTTGTTTCAATGTAAAGTCCCTGGAACTTGCAGATTCAGTCCTCTCTCCAGCTCTGGAAGGGTTCAGGCTACAATATGGCAAGACATGCAAATTACTTTTAAATGAGCATAGGGAACAGCAGAGAAAACAAATGAATCGCATTACAGGTGTCTGTTCGGAGGGTTATACAGATCCTAAGCTCCACTTTGAGAATTATAACAGCTGTCAACATTAAAACACCCATCTGGGAATATGAAGGCTAAAGTCTTAAACAAATCTCGCAGGTTACTAATGTGAGGTTTGTGGTTCCTCCTGGACTGAAAATTAATGGACTGGGGCTCAGAGAACAGCGTATCAGTGCTATTTTCTCTCTCTTTAGATGACTGGTTGCATGGCCTGATTTGCTTATCCTTTTCTTTATTTATTTGGGTTGCTAGAAAAATAATGTTCAAAAGGCAGAATGGAATTCAATTTCAGCGTCCATGATTTGCAATTTGCAGAACTGGAAGTCTTGGGAAAATCTAAAGCAGAATACAGTTTTACAGGGCGATGTGCAATTTAACTTGTATTTGCATTTTAACCTGTTTCTCCTACTTACTGCTCTGTGTGCCGCTTTTCATCCTATTTTCAGACGTTGCTTATTTCCTGCTGAATTAACACCCTTTCTAGACACATTAGCATTCACTGAGACACTGCATTTCCGCAAATAAGTACTTTATTCAGTAAGCAAGTTGGCTGGTGGATCAGCTGTATTTTCAGGGTAGTCTAGTAATGCTATATTACATACATACACTACTTTTCTTTCTTTCTTTCCATCCCTTCCTTCTTTCCATTCTCTCTCTCACACTTTACCAAAATGTGGTTGTCATTAAGATCAGCATCCCAAGTTATTCCAACAACATGGACACTGTGAAACTGATTTATATTATCCATGGTTTCCATGATTTTAGAATAATTTAGGCCTCTGAACTCAATGACTACCAAAGTCATTAATATCACTTTGCACAGAAAGCACATATATTTTATTTCCTATATTTTCTGAAAACATGTGTTCTCAAGAGAGCACTCAGGTAAAGTTCTGCAGTAAAAAATATATAGTAGAACCTATTAAAAATAATTGTAAGTTGGATACATTTCTAGCAGTCAGCTAGTTTCACTAAAATATGGCTTCATTATGTTTTACTGTATCCAAGTACATATTTAATCACCAGAACAATTTGGAGAAAAAATAATTGGCAAGGTTTGGATTATACCTGTTCAATGAGAACAGTGCAGACACACATACTGGGGAGGACTCGGTGCAAACAAAAAGGAAAATATATATTGACATGTTTTCAGTTGAACATGTCCCCAAAAAAACATCTTTGGTTTTATTTCAAATGTTTATAATGCTTGGCCTATTTGTTCTCTGATGTAGGGCAGAGATCATATTTGTAATTTAACATGTAAATGTGAGACTATGTATATTGTACTGTATTAATAAGGCAATATCTGATGTTACAAATGTTAACCTTTTTAATAAAACATTAAAATAAAATTGTTAAATAAGGATTAGTCTTGTTAAAAACATGTTGTATTTCATAATAAATTATCTTTACATTCTTCTTTGCAATGATGCATTAGGGAATAATTGGTTTTGAAGGAGAGAAAAGCTCTAGGGAAAGAACTAACTAAAAAGTATTTATAGAAAAAATTGCTAGTGTGACACAAATATAGTTTGCTATGTATTATTCCTATTATTATTCAATACACATGGTGGCTTAGTGGTTAGCACTCCTGCCTCACAGGATTGGGGTCATGAGCTTGATTCCCAACCATGGCCTTATCTGTGTGGAGTCTGTATGTTCTCCCTGTGTTTGCATGGGTTTCCTCCGGGTGCTCCGGTTTCCTCCCACACTTCAAAAACATACTAGTAGGTTAATTTGCGTTAGGGAATTTAGACTGTAAGCTCCAATGGGGCAGGGACTGATGTGAGTGAGTTCTCTGAACAACGCTGCGGAATTAGTGGCGCTATATAAATAGCTGATGAGGATGAAATGTTTAAATAAAATATGTCACTGTGGTTATTCTACCAACACTTTCCATGTCTGCTGTACTTTTGTTTTTGATGCATATAAAAAAACTCAACAAAAAAATATTATATATATAAAAAAAATGTTGGCGTGCCTAAACGCTAATAGCCTTTAAAAGCTGCTTGCCTCTAATCTGCTGGAGCATGAGAAAAACACTCTAACTGGCCATTCACATATTGATCCCTCCTTGTTTATGAATAAAGTTCATTGTATCAATAAACATAATGGTCACAGACCACTGTCTTTGTTCTACTGAATTAGTGATAACCAGTATAAGCACTGGTGCTGGCTACTGTTATATAGGCTGCATCTCCAGGGGGTGTGCTACACAAATGCATGCCCTTACTGTAAATAACTTGAACTTGCTGTTTTGCAGGCTAGAATTAGACATCCGTCCAATTATAAAATAGGCCCAAATTCTGCTGTGCTGCAGCTGCACTGCAATTGTGTGTTTTCACCAGTAGGACACTTACTATGGTTAGTGAATATATAGCATACACAGTTTAGTATATTAAGTAATATGTCTCAGTTTTCTAGACTGAATCATGTGCTTTTTACTTATCTGTAAACATTTGCAAGCACTGGAGCCGTTGCTGTATTGCTTAGACTGATTTATTATACACTCACACCTGCTTTACCCATAGTCCGGAATTATACCCCAAGAATACTGACAGCTTCCACACTGTCCATAATTTAGGATTCTAAACTACTTGATTAGTAAAAAAGTACCCCCTTTTTTGTTGATAGATTCTTTTTGCTCAGAGAACCCTACTTGCAGTTATCTGTGCACTATTATTGGTAAATGTCCCTCTTTATGCCATGTGGATGGGAAATGCAACCACCGGAAAGGTCAGAAAAAGTTATGCTTAAATCCAGTCCAGATTGGTTGGCTCAGTGCTGCCTACCCCCTCTGCCAGATTGGCTATCCTGCTCAAACCTCCACTTGGATTTGGTGCATAATTTCAATTATTTATTTGAATTTATAAAAGGGGTAGAGACTGTACCTCTCACTTTCTTGGACAGTTATGACTAGGGGTTATGACTGTTGTTGAGCTGATCTGAGGAGCATGCCTGTAGCTCTACTTATGGAAGTCTCCATGGCTCATTGTAACAAAAGCAGGAAGACATTGGGCTTGGACTTTGCCTACAGTGGCTCAGAGATAAGGGGACACACACACACACACACACATATATATATATATATATATATATATATATATATATATATGTGTGTGTGTGTGTGTGTGTGTGTGTGTGTGTGTGTGTGTGTGTGTGTGTGTGTGTGTGTGTTTCATTCAACGACAAAGGCTGTTAAAGAGCCAAGAGTCAAGGTATATTTGTCTTTCCATTTTTTTTGTATTCTATTTTAAGCACAAAAATATGCAAAGTAAATCCAGACCTAAAAGTAACTAATATAGTAAGGGACCTACTCCTACGCATGCACATGTCTAGTGATGCATAGCACTTCAGTAATTAACACAGAACATTTACTTTGATTGATGTGTGTAATGATAAAGTAGAAAGGAACTCTGCAGGATTGGATTGGAACTGCAGAAGTCCAGGCTTACAGTTGATTATGGCAGATAGCAGCACCATTTTCTGCTGTTGTTCATGTAATGCAGCACGGTTTTAAGGCCAGGACCGTCTGCTGGATATGTATGGTGAGCAATTGTAAAGAAAGAATGCTCATGGAACAAATAATCTATTCTCCAAGGAAAATATACCTTATTTATTATTGATGTTTAGTGGGGGGTGTTTTCAATACAGTAAGTGCTTGCTAAGTGTAAGCTCATTAGCAGGGTCTTCCTTACCATTTGTTTCAGATTGTTCTCGTATATAATATCTATGCACATGTTGGCAATCATACAGTGATAAGTAAAATGTATCCAGCTTACACAAATAATCATAGGAACTGCAATACTGCTTCCTGTAGAACAAGATAGAACGGTTCTCTCTGTGCAATCAATGCAAAAAATAACTGAATTATTGTTTGTCTACTCAGATTTTAAGTCTTGAGCAAAGTTAACCAAAATAACTTTTATTTTTAAAATAACTAACTTTATGTAAATGTAAATATTTAATTAGAATATTGAGCACTACAAACACTTTTTCATCAAAGACATCGACAGACACCATCACTAGTACTAAAAGTGGTGTACAATATCAATATTAAAAATATATATTTTGTAATATATAAGCTGAAAAGTTAAGTAATATGTAATTTTACAGCAAATATTGCAATGCATACAGGTCTATATATATATATATATATATATATATATATACACAGTATGTATTGGTCATAATTATGCAAAGTCATGACCTCTTGGTTTTGCACCAATGTATGTAATTCTTATACCAAGGGGTATCATTTATAACCTAGATCTAAATTCAATGTGATTGAACACTTTTTTATACTCTATATGCCTGGGCGCAATAAACTTATCAAAGTATATAAATGTTTTTATACAATTATTGGACCTTGTGTGTTACATGTGGGGCAAAGAAAGATACACCAGGCATTTCCAGTTTCTTTAATTTGACCATTGTTTACCTATAATTGGGCTTGGAACATATGCTCTTTATTTCAAGTATTTGGATGGTGAAGTCTGTTCCCACACTTGACAGTCAAACTAAACTATGGTTTGGGCGGTGTGGACAATTCATACTCGGATGCTTCACCACAAAGGTAACATACATCTCCTTCTGTGATTAATTACCACTTGTGAAGACCCTCATTTTATAGCAAATGAATGTATTTATGTTATTTATGCCTCCTACACACTGATGTTAATTTCTTGCATTGTATTAGTACTTTTAAAGTTAGTACAATGCATATAAATAGGTCTAAAAATGTAATTGTTTCCAATGACCACATACCCACTCACATTACTTCTCATGTTTGGGTGCAGTAGCGTTACCTTCTTCCGAATGCTGCTGCTCAATTTACTTGCATTTCCTGCAAGCTAACACACTGGGGAAGCTTAGGTGACTTACAATGTCCTCCTGGAAAGGAGTAAAAAATAAATTAACAACCAAATTTAATCACATTTGTGTTTTACGTGCATTTTTACTGGTCTAAAAGTGCAAGTTTATTTATTTACAGATTCTGTACATTATCTCCTGGATTCGTAAAATACAAATCAGTTGCCCTCTATCGTATAGTGCTATGGGTGTATGCTTGATGGAAAAGGCATTTGTAGTAGTATTGATAACAACGATTTGCAGTGTGTTGAGGGTTTATCTCGTACATACAGGGTTAAATGCTCAGAACTACAAAACACGTGTGACAATGGCTGAGCTGTGGCCGTAGAACATTTTCGCGACTCTTCTGCAGCTGAGCTGTTAAGTGACTTCTCAGAGCAGCTATTTTTACATTGGAATATACTGGGGGGCAAAGAATACTGGTGATCATCACTGAACACAGCAGACAGCTTTTAGTAAGAGACATTACTTATTTGATTCCTGTGCAACATATCTTTATAGAAAATGACAAGTAACGATGAACAAAGCGAATTCCTTCTTTCTTGTGGCCATATCCAGAATAGCCCCGTGCCCTTGATAAGCTTTACCTTAATGAAACTGACAAAGCACTCGCAGAAGCGGGTGCATCAGCTATGAAACAAATGTGCAGCCGTAAGAGATCTCCACAAAAATGTGTTATTTCTTGCTGGCAAACCAACATAAACCGTAACATTATTCTAACACCAGTCCCCTTCCTGATCTGCTGTGCTGCATTTGCACTGAGGTAAGGTGATATGTTGTGATCTCTCAATTGTTTGAATTAAGCCCTCTGTGATTTCCTCTGTTGAAATGTGTACATATGCTCAGTCCATGTGGGAAGCCACCACTGGCACTTGTCACAAGAATTAAATCCCTCTCAAGCTTGTTTACTGCTCAGTACTTGTCACACTGCTCCCTGGAGCCCTGTGGCTTTTTTTTCTCAGCCTCTGTTCAAGATTTAATTTCCCTTTTTTTGTTGTTTATGTGTGTTCTTACACTTGCAGGTGCAAGAGGGGATAAAATGCTGTGCCAGATGTTTACGACAGAAGTACAGAAAGATTAAGTGGTACATTGGCTTTGATCAAGGCAGTTTTTTTTTTAACTATACTGCCATATACATTATTAAGTAGGTTTATTGTGTCTCATTCAACAACAATATTGCAACCAATTTTTGGATGAGCAGAATATTTCACAAAGTAATTAGAAAAACATATTTTTTAATTTGTTTGCTTGCACTTAAAGACATTTACTTATGAAGGAAGTGTTTTGTTCCATGCACACAATTTTCATAAACACACTGTTATGCAGGCAGTTTTCCAACAGGCATAGTATATCTCCTGGTTGTTAAAGTCAGTGAAGACATATCTGCATTATTACAATGAAGACCTTCATCTTGCCAAGAAACTAAACCTCCTGCCACTCATAACCCATTTGATTATAGCATTCTCACAAACCAACTACTTGCAGAAGAGCTGCAAAATGCTGCATTTAATCTAGTCTTGTTATCTTTGCCCTTTCATTTGCCAAAGAAGACACAGTAAATAATAAAACTTACACTCTGAACACTTTTTTTTTTTTTTTTTTTTAAATTCCAGAACATTTCGCTTTGTAGCAAAACTTTCGGGAACAGAATGCAACCATGATATATTGATATATTAACAAAATATTCTAAGGAGAGTGCAAATACAAGAGTAGCCACATTAAAGGCTACATGGGAAGGTCTGCCAACGTTTGAAATATTTTACTGAAAACATTATAACCTTTCATTAATATCAAGTGTGTTTTTATATGTACCATATTTTTGTAATGTAGTATTTCCAAATGAAAGCATCTTTAATTATTATTATTTTTATAGTGCCGTTCACATTATGCAGCGCTGTACAGTGAATATTATTATTATTATCTTTTATTTATAAGGCGCCACAAGGTTTCGGCAGCGCCGTACACGATACAAACAATGGAAAATACAGGGAAAAACAGTACAGAACAATAAACGGGTAATACCATGACTTCAAAGGCTCCAGGCAAAGCAATTATATTGAAGTTGGAGCAGAAGAGAAGGTGGAGAGACAGGAGGGAGGAGGACCCTGCTCATAAGAGCTTACAACCTAAAGAGAGGGAAAACAGACGGCTGGCACACAGGGAGTCAGAAGAGGGGAGCAAGCGTTCCCCTCTTCTGAGGAGGAGCAAGGGGATGAGAGCGAGCATGGAGAGAGGGTTAAGTGGAAGGCTGGTAGGCTTTGAGGAAGAGATGAGTTTTAAGTGCCCGTTTGAAGGAGCACAAGTTAGGTGACAAACGGATGGAGCGTGGGAGGTCATTCCAGTGCAGGGGGGGCAGCTTGGGAGAAGTCATGAATTCTGGAGTGGGATGAGGTGATCAGAGTGGAGGAGAGGCGATGGTCATTGGCCGATCGCAGAGACTGGGTGGGAGTGTGGATGGAGAGGAGATTGGAGATATAAGGGGCAGTAGAGTGGGAGAGAGCTTGTAGATGAGGGTAATAAGTTTAAAAAGGATTCTGTAGGGGAAGGGGAGCCAGTGTAAGGCAAGGCAGAGAGGGGAGGCAGAAGAGGAGCATCGAGAATGGAAGATAAGCCTCGCAGTCACATTGAGTATAGAATGAAGGGGGGAGGAGGTGAGAGCGGGGGAGGCCGGTGAGGAGAAGGTTACAGTAGTCAAGCCGGGAAATGATAAGCGCATGGTTAATAGTTTTGGTTGCTTCTTGAGATAGGAAGTGCCGGATGCGAATGATGTTGCGTAGTTGGAAGCGACAGGATTGGGCAAGGGACTGAATGTGGGGGGAAAAAGAAAGGGAGGAGTTGAGGGTGACGCCCAGGCAGCGGAGTTGGAGGGCAGAAGAGATGGTGGAATTGTTAACAGTGATGGAGAAATCCAGGTGGGATGAGGACTTAGACGGAGGGAAAACAATGAGTTCTGTTTTTGCAATGTTAATTTTTGAGAAAGCGTGAACACATCCAAGAAGAGATTGCAGAGAGGCAGTCAGATACACGAGAGAGGAGGGGGGTGGGGTTAGATCAGGAGAGAGGATGTAAAGTTGAATACCATCGGCGTATAGGTGATACTGAAGACCGAATGAAGTGATGAGAGCACCTAGGGAGGTAGTATAGAGTGAAAAGTGTAGAGGGCCAAGAACATAGCCATGAGGGACTACTACAGGAAGGGCGAAGGAGGGGGGATGAACCGGACTTGAATACAGAGAAAGAGCGGTTGGCGAGGTATGAGGTGAACCATGTGAGGACAGAACCAGAGGGACCGAGAGAGTGAAGGGTCTGCCAAAAGAGGGGGTGATCACCAGTGTCAAAGGCTGCGGATAGGTCCAGGAAGATGAGCAGGGAGAAGTGACCCCTGCATGTAGCAGAGAGGAGATCATTAGTTACATTAGTTACAGGTGCAGACAATTCGCTCGAGAAGTTTAGAGGCATAGGGGAGAAGTGAAATGGGGCGGTAGTTAGCGAGTGAGGTGGGATCAGGATTAGGTTTTTTAGAATGGGAGAGATAAGGGCATGTTTGAAGGAGGAGGGAACAATGCCAGTGGAGAGAGACAGGTTGAAGAGGTGAGCTAAATAATCACAGACAGTGGGAGAGAGGGAGCGAAGAAGGTGAGAGGGGATGGGATCCAGGTGGCATATAGACAGGGAAGAGGAAAGAATGAGGGAGTGGACTTCTTTGCCCATAGTAGGGCAGAATGAGCACCAGGATGGGTTGTAGGAGGAGGGAGGATCGAAGAGAGAGGCTGGAGAGGAAAGAGAGGAGGAGATGTCAAGTCTGATGGCCTCAATTTTGGAGGAGAAAAATGAGGCAAAATCTGCAGCAGAGAGGGAGAGTGGAATAGGAGGAGGGGGAGGGCTGAGGAGAGAGGTGAATATGGCAAAGAGGTGTCGGGAATAGAGGACTGAGAAGAAATGAGGGACTTAAAGAAAGATTGTTTAGCGAGAGGGCGGAGCAGTAGGAGGAGAGGAACTTAAAATGAATGCAGTCAGCCAGGGAGCGAGATTTCCTCCAGAGGCGTTCAGCAGCACGTGTGCACTTCTGGAGGAAGCGGGTGGAATTGAAGTGCCAGGGTTGGGGAATTAAGCAGCGGTGGACCGAAGTGGCAGGGGCGATACTGTCCAAGGCAGTAGTGAGAGAGTGGTTATAGAGAGACGTGGCTTGGTCAGGGCAGACCAGGGAGGGAAGAGGGCGGAGAGTGGAGTTTCAAGAGAGGAGGAAAAAGAAGTAAGGTCAACAGTGTCAAGATTGCTCCTAGTGAGGGTAGTTTTAGACAGGGGGGGAAGCAGGGGAAGAGGACAGACTGAAGGAGAGTAAATGGTGGTCAGAGAATGGGAAGGGAGAGTTGGAGAAGTCAGAGAGATCACATAGGTGAGAGAAGACAAGGTCAAGGGAGTGACCAAAGCAGTGGGTGGGGGAGTGAGGCCAAGGGAGGAAGGAAGGGCAAGAAGTTTGATAGAGGCAGGGTCAGAGGGGAGATCGATAGGGATGTTAAAGTCTCCAAGTATGATGGAGGGGAGGTCAGAGGAAAGGGAGTGGGGAAGCCAGTTGTCGAAAAAGAAGGAAGTGGGGCCAGGGGGGCGGTATAAGACTGAGACACGGAGGTGAATGGGGGAGAAGAGGCAGATAGAATGAACTTTGAAGGAGAAGAAAGAGAGGGAAGGCTCAGAGGGAATGACCTGAAAAGTGCAGTTAGGGGATAGGAGGAGTCCCACTCCTCCACCTGGACCGTCATCCAGTCTGGAGGAGTGGGTGAACGAAAGGCCCCCATGGGAGAGAGCGGCAGGGGAAGCAGTGTTAGCAGAAGAGAGCCAGGTTTCGGTGATAGCAAGAAGGTTAAGAGAGTTGGAGATGAAGAGGTCATGGATAGCCAGCAGTTTGTTACAGATTGATCTGGAGTTCCAGGGGGCACAGGAGAAGGGGAGGGAGGGTAGGGGAGTGTTGTGGAGGAGATTGGCAGTGTTGATGGAGCGAAGGGGGAGCATTAAGGTAGGGACAGGGAGGGGGCTAGGGGAGAGGATGGGAGTAGGACAGGAGTGCAGAGGCATAGTAAGAGACTGGAGACATGGGGTGGTGTAGGGGGAGAGAACAGAGGTAGAAGAAGCAGGAGTCGGAGAGGAGAGGCAGAGGTGAGGACAACAATACACAAACAATAGTGCAGTAGGCTGGTAATAAAATAAATAAAAGTCAAAAAATAAAGAGAAAGTAAATTACAAGGCAAAAACAATTAGGTATCGCTAAAGAAATAAAGACATGGTAAAATACCAGGCAAAAACAATAGGTAACGCAAAGAAAACAAATAGACAATGCTAAAGAGACAATACCAGGCAGAAAGGACAGGGAACACTAAATGCAAGTGGTGAGTGATCACGGGAAGTCCAGAACAGGAGAGGCCACAGGAGCCGATGCACTCAGGGTGGTGAGCAGGAACACACATGAGTCCAGGTGAAGCCAGGTGAGTCCAGGGGGGGAGTTCCGGTGGGTCCAGGGAAGGGTGCAGTTGAGTCCAGGTGAGATCAGGAGAGTGTAAGAGAGAGTCCAGGGGAACAGGGAGAGTCCAGGTTAGCAGGGAGTGTGCAGGGACAGAGGTAAATGAGGTCCAGAGCCAAGAGGCGTGAGGGTAGCAGGGAGGATGGGTGAGAAGGCCAGGAGGGAAGCAGCATATGAGGAACTCAAGGTGGTGAGACCTATAAGTCAGTCCCTGTGCCATATTGGGGCCTACAATCTAAATCCCTCACCACACATACACTAAGGTCCATTTTGTCAAAAGCCAATTACCTACTAGTATGTTTTTGGAGTTTGTGAGGAAATCGGACCAACTGGAGGGAACCCACACAATTTCAATTCCTGTCCTGGTTCCATAGGAAGCCCACACAATTTCTGGTTGGAATTGAACTCATGCCCCTGCACTGTGAGGCAACAAAGTAACCACTGCTACACTTTGCTGCCCCGAAATCCTCTGATGGCAAAAGGAGTTAGGAACTGGAAACAAATGGTTCATGCTATTGGCAGTTCACTAATGACAGTATGGTGTAATCTATGGTATCATGTAAATGGCACGTAATACCATCAATCAAATTTTATTCTTAAACTTGTCCACCCAAATAAACAAATATAATCAGCCCTAGTGCTACCAGCCTATGATGCTACTGGAAAAATCTGGAGGGGGGGTGAGAACAAAAATCATGGAGTCCCCCACAAATCTGGCAACTAGGGCTGGCGGCACTATAGCAGAGAAACTCACAACTTTGGGTCCCACGCAATTGTGATGACCAGCTCTAGGTTAGTCAGCATAAGGTTGGATTGCCTTGGGGAATTGGGCCAGCAAAAAATGCCCACCCCCGCATAGTGCCACCAACAATGACTGGCTAGCCTAGTGCTAGCACTTATAATTTGGGGAGGGGGGGGGGACCCATGCTGTTCATGTCCCCCGATTTTGAAAGTAACAGCCTAGGCTGGAAGTACTAGGGCTGATTCTCTTATTTCTTGTAGCGGGGTTGTTGCTAGTTTTTTTAAAAAAAAAATTTGCTTTTATACAGCAAGGTCTGTACTGATAATTGTCAGCACGAATTTTCACCAGGGGTGAAGCAGCTGCAGCAGATATACTTCCTAGACTTTTGAAAAATAAGTAAAAGAAATTTATCAGTGTTCCTCTGCTGAAGCCCTGGGTGTCTAAATGTAACACTATTTGTATTTTTTTTCATTTCAGTTGGATCTGAACGGACATTAGTATTAATTTTGTAGAGTTGTATTAACTTCCAAGATATTATATTAATTTAGTAAGATTGTCAAAATGGATTTATTTAAAGGAGGTTAATATTAATGTGTTTGTTACATTACTGTATAGCTTATTTTTATTCTTGTTTGCCTTTAACATACGTTACTACATTATATATATTGTAGTTTTATAATTCTATTATTATTTTATGTGACTGGTTCTGAAATCAAACATTTTAAACCACTCCCTCTAGAAATCTTGTGTTTATCCTTGCTTTATTGTGTAGTGATATGTCATAAAAGCAGTGATTAAAGTGGGGGTGTATATGGTGGTATGCCATACTGCCACTTTCCTTCATTGTAAAACTATTCCATTTCATTCATTTACATTCCCATTACATTTCGGTACCACTACTTTTAAATTTCCACTTCGACCACTGCATAAAAGTCTTACCAAACATACCTTCCAACATGATCCATTTACCTGGGACACAGTGTCCTGTTCACCTGTATCCCACTCATTTTCTAACTGCATTTACCTGCATTGACTAGAAAAATAGATGTTAAAAATGTGTCATTGTTTTTACATGAATTACTGAATTCAGCACAGCTTAATTAAATCAGCACTAAATGGGAAAAATTTAAGCAAAGCAAACAAACAATATATTAGTATTTAAAAGTCTCTCAATAGAAACCTTAAATAAGAGCTTTCAATATTTTATTATGCAGTCTTCTGTAATAGTCTTAACTGCTGATCTCGGACTTCCATTGTGACTTCAGAGCTTTATGTAGCATATTTTAACACTTATTTTTTAATACACAGCATTAGCGACCACATCCTGAGCTTTCCAGCAGTATTAGTAGAATCAAGCACATTATACTAATGATGCTGCGTGATGTAGGTATTATCAGTTGTTTAAATCTGAGACATATGGTACGTAGATCTAAATCCTGCCTTTCAAAGTAGTACACCAGTCTTGGCTTAAAAACCAGAAGTATTAGTGCAAATAATACCAATATTCCTAGGAGGAGTCAAAAGGTTGTTTGTTTTCTTGTCCATAAGAAGCCTTTGTGTGATCTAGCTGATGCATAGTAGGACAGTTGTAGAATGTTCCTCTCTCTGTTATGCCCCCAATTATATTATATATATATATATATATATATATATATATATATATATATATATATATATACATACATACATATATACATACATACATACATACATACTGAAGATATATTCTACTACAGAAATTAGAGGAACTTGGGGCAGATTCAATTCAGTCGAGGTCCCTGTAACTGCACACACATCCAGGTATTATCATCACCATCATCACCATTTATTTATATAATGCCACTAATTCTGCAGCGCTGTACAAAGAACTCATTCACATCAGTCCCTGCCCCATTGGAGCTTACAGTCTAAACTCCCTAACATACACACACAGACAGACAGAGAGAGACTAGGGTCAATTTTTGATAGCAGCCAATTAACCTACTAGTATGTTTTGGAGTGTGGGAGGAAACCGAGGCACCCGGAGGAAACCCACGCAAACACGGGAGAACATACAAACTCCACACAGATAAGACCATGGTCGGGAATTGAACTCATGACTATTATAGAGGTGTATGCAAAAAAACAGCAATGTTCATATAGTGCTTGTAGAACTACAATTGCCAGCATGCCCCTTGCATGGACCTCTAGTGCACAAGCAAAAAAAAAAATTGTACAAGAAAAAACAAAACACTCGAAGACATTAACGCTGTTATGAGCGTTTTGTCGCTATCCAATAACGATTGTCGAATCTCGGCTTGTGTTTCCAATGCACAAAGATTTATTCTCAAAAAGTAGTAGTATATATATCTTAGCGAAATAATAGTAAGTACAGCCGTTACTTATCGCAGGCGCTCTGGAACCAGTGAACAGTCATTCAGTCCTGAAGTCTGTGGTCTAGGTGACTGAACTCTGGATGAGGAGCTGCTGCTTATATGCAAACAGAGATACAGTAAAACAATGCAAAGGTGTGGCTGGCTTCTATTGGTCCAGGCATCAGGAGGGTCCAGGGGGTTGCAGATCATAGGCTGGTTTAAGCTCAGGAATCCAAAGGAGGGGGTCATCTCTCCAGGGGATGGGTTCTGATCTTCCCGCCAAGATTTCTCATCATAATAGTCCATAATTCCTTAACATTAATAACTTGCGTATGCACTCTGCGATTCTTTCGCAGAGTGAACCGGACAGTCGCAAATGCGAAGAGGATTAGTATGATTCCTTCAACGTGTACCATATGTTTTACTGATATGCATATAACTTATACTATTACACATAAATACTACCATATTTCGACATAAATGACTATGTGTTGCAACTAACATTAATGTGTACTATTTTACAAGTGTGCGTGTTTGTGCGAATGTATGTAAAAGACTAAATACTGTTGTTGCCACGTGTTGTAGCTGCGTACTCCCTTCCACGCCGTAGAGTGCCCCTTCACGCCGTAGCGTGCCGTACGCATCATTTCAAACAAAGACAACCAAGTTTGCTCGATTTTAATTGAAATTACTTTATCCAATTTGCTGACTTCGACAACGCCATGAAAAAAAAAAAAAAAAAAAAAAAAAAAAAGGTCTCTCCCACACACACACCTCTAACCAATTTATTATTCAACTCTATCCATGGAGAGCCTCTTCAGTCTTGAAGTGTTTTAATATGATGGCATTTAAGAAAGAAAAAAAAAACCAAAACATTTGTACAACACTTCTTGCTCAGCATAATTAATGACAGGTGTCCCAAGGTTATCACTAATAAACAGAGTGGCTTCACTCTGATTGGCCAAAGCATGAGAAAGCTGCTCTGATTGGTTATTAACAGCTGAAATCCATGTGCATTTCAAAACTACTTTGTAGTTCATTAAAATCTGAAAATGGACTACATTGTATCAACTGTTTACTAAACCTTGCTGTTCGCATTCTTGCAACTACATGAAGCTTTTCAACAATCGATACACTGATTGGCTGCGTGTCATCACCAGAGTTGCCCTTGTGAATGTACTCATGTTGACCTGCTACCACAGATCACAAAATTCCCATTAACTAAAATATTAGAATATATAGCATACATGAGTGCTCCTCTAGGCCTGTCAGGACAATGAAAACGGGCTTGAGTGGGCCAAATGTTTGTTCAATGACCGACCTGGTGGAGGCATGTGGAGAATTGTATGCGACTTGTTGGTCTGTGGTTGGCTTTAATGCTGGAAAGGGTAGGCATGTCTCCTAAAAGCAGATTAAACACACTTTAGAAATAGCAAACCAATCTGTGTGGGTCAACAGTATGTTACTAGAGACAATTTAAAATCTCAGAAATGTGTATATTTAGAGGGGAATTCATTTATCTACGATATGGAGCATTGTGGAAACCATTGTGATCTATATTCATCAGTCATATTCACATTTATATTATAGTAAACTTTATTAACTAATAGCCACACATTTTCTCTGTGATAATGTCTGCCTCATGAATGACTTTCTTAAAACAAAGAAGTCATGGGCACGCCCTCAAAATTTGGCAGCAATGGTATGCGTGAGGAGAGATGCACCATGTATAGGTTGGACATTTATGGAATGAAAATGTTTCTTCATGGTATCAAGGCTACATGAGTATCATTCACTGCCCCTATCACGTGAAAATTGAGCAATGCTTTAAAATTGTTGCTTTATCTGCAAAAGGGATTCCTTATCCAATGCCAAATGAATAGACTGCTTGATGAGCAACAGGAATACCTGTTGTATCGCTTTGAGTACTCAACTGAAAGCCGTATGGGATATTCCTGCTGCCACAGCTACTGTGGTCTGGAATGTTCCCATGCACAACTATATAACACAGCCAACATGTTAGTCAGAGGTGGTATTACCATGCGGATATCGATCAGAAGCTCTAAGTCAGTTTGCACGAAGACATAATGTGGTAGCCAAAATCTGCGAATCTCGTTAGTGGCATCTGAAGGATTCTCACAAAAGATCTGCAGACACACTCCATGGGCCATTGTTATTGGTGGTTTGGCTGGAGGAGGCAATGATAATAATAAGCCCACTGAGAAGCAATGTGCTATATGTCAGAAGAAGGAGAAATAATCAATCCAAACAGTACTAATAATTAATGCTGACATTAACAGTTTTTTGGATTAAGTTAGCTAAACCTTTCAAAATAAAATAAGTAGGTATGTCATCATATAAATGCATGATAGATGCTATATTGAAATTACATAAGGTTTGCATGTCTATTTTAATCAGAGAAAAAGCAAAATAAATAAATACTTATAGTAAGTCAGGCATGTTGTATACCCAAATATCAAATGATCTGAGGACGAAAAATAAAAATATTGTGTTTGACACTTTAAAAATTGGTAATGTAAATGCAGTACAACATTCTTTTACTGAAACGTTTTGCACATGCAAGTTGTTTTCAATTATTTTAACATGTCTGTATTGTGTTCCCTATTTAAAGGACTTGTCTGGGGTATATGCACATTTATATTAATCTATTTTTGACAATATCTTAAAGAGAATCATTATTAACATAGAGTATTTTGAGAGCTAACTAGAGTCACTTACCTTTGGCAAAATTGACTATAGTTAGGTTTGTTTCACCTCCTCTAAAATGACATCAATCTCAGTTTCCCGCTGATACGTCCGTATGTATCATATGATATAAAGATTCTACAATGCGATCGCTGTGATTCCAAAGCACAAGACTTTTATTCGCAAAATAGATTACAGGCAAAGTATCTCATGTATATGCTTAAGCAGTCAGCACTGACACAAGCGTCTATCAGAACACTTTGGTTTCCAAAGCCAGAGATGAACAATTTATACACTGTATAGTCATAAAAAGCAGTGACATCACACAGATACAATATTAAGGTCCACATTCATAGGGTTGATTCCTCTGGTCATTGTTCCTTGAGGTGGGGGTCATCTTTCCTTGTGTGGCCAGATGTCTTTCCTCAGGCTCCTGCCGCTAGACCTGTATAAACCGGTTCTTTTATGACATTTCTGGAGTTGCTATTTGGTGTATGAAAAGTGATATTAGTTATAACTAGCATTAGCAATGTGCGATCGCTACATAAATAATACCGGAAATGTTCTCATGCTGTTGCAAACAAAATGAGACCAAACTGAATGTAATTAATATGTTGGAAACATTAATTAACTTCTTTACCACATTATATTTTATATTAACTAAAATAAATAGATTAAATTTATTTACATGTTGCTAAGATTATGATTCAAATGCGTATTAATCTCATCGCAACCAATTGTAATGTACAGAAATTATTACCATGTTCGTTCAATTATTAAACTTCAAAACCCGCGGCTCACCAGTATAACATGTGTTTACTTTAACTCAGCTGTAATAAATGAAAAATCCCAGTGAGAATGTAGAATTAACAGATGCTCACAGATTAGCATACAGGATTTTAACCAGTGCTATGCTATGATCAGGGACCAGCGCAAATATAAATTTTCAATGTAGGACCATTAAAAATAGAGGCATAAATAACAATAGATATGATATACTAGTTATGTATATAATAACATCAAGCAGTCATAGGGTTCACAGATAAGCCATGTAAATCTGAGCCCAAATGAATTAAATGTTGCAGTACAATTAGTTCATGCATGCTGCTTTACTGCAGTTTTTAGCAATAGGCATGCAGTGTGCATGTGCAATAACAGCCATGCCGCATTTATAACTTAGGTGTCAAGATTTAAATGTTAAACTAGTAAACTTAAGCAATACCAGCTTTACTCCTAGCTATCTTCTTACTTAATTTGGCATAAACAGGAATGTATGTAATGTGCAGTACACTGAAATGCCATAAATTGGGTTCTGAGCAGGACAATATAAAAGAGGATTGCCCTCAACTTTTGAGTAATCCATGTGGTGGTGCCAACATCAGAATCATCAATATTTCACTTCTTTGGTAGAATGTAAAATATTTGTAAATTCCTAGCCCCTTAATACTTTTATACTAAATATATCCTGTTGATGTAATTATCGACGAGTTCATCAAACTTGATCATGATATCCATATAATTTATTGAGTTCAATTCCAAGCAATTCCTGTGGGAAATGTCTGTTTAGCCAGTACTTCAAACACACTTTCTCTATGTCACTCTGGTGTAATTGTTTTTTCTGTTTAAATTTATGCTTTTTTGTTTTTATACACCACTGGTGTTGTGGACGGGGTATAACCATAAGCTAATAAAATAAAATATAAATATGCTTGTATCCCTTCTCCCCATATATAAATTGAACATATTGTGCATACAAAAAGTTAATTTACATTTTGAAATTTGCCTGGCTTCATCTAAGCTAGATGTTATATTTGAAGGTGCTGGTCCTGTCATTTAGCAAGGAAGCGTCACCAGACTCTGTGTATATTTAGCTAGATGGGATTACTTGCAATTTAGAGAAGTCTGGAGTCCAGTCAAGATTGTGTAGCGTTCCCCCATATGTAAGAAAATGTGAGGTCTCTTTGGTCAACAAAATAACAGAGCTGTGAGCATCTATGTTCAGTAATCAAAATGTCATATATCAAAAAATACATGAAAGAGCTCTTGTTCATAATCCATATTTGCAAATATCTCTAGGTGATATTGTTAGGAACCCCAGCAGTCAGCACCACAAAACCCAGAGTCTACTCAGAAGTCTGGCTTTCACTGGAGCCCCTAGTGGTGGGGACAGACTTGGCCGCAGACAGCTGAGGGTCGGGAGATGGGTACTGGCTGCGGAGAACCAGAGGTGATGTCAGATTACAGCTGGGTCGGGGTCACAGGAAAAGGTTCACAATCCAAAGACAGGCAAATAGGTCAAGGTCACAGGCAAAGGCTCAAGATCCAGGGACAGGCAATAGGTCATACACGGAAAATCCAATCAAAGGTACACAGCAGCAAGGTACAGGAGCAGGCTATAAAGTGCAACACAGAACTATAACCGGCAGGAAGGCTAAGCCCTCCCTGCCTTATAAACAGGCAGTGACCAATGGCAGCCAAACAGTAATCAGCCCTAGAGGCTGTCATGACCAGGTTCAGGTGTGTGGCTGTAGGTTTAGCGCGCGCACCCAGCTGCTGCCAATGCTGGGACGCGGCGCACTGAGACTGTAGCGTCCCGACCGTTGCCTAGGCAACGGCCGAGACGACCCCAGGAAGTGACGTCCCGGTCATCATAGCGACGGCCGGGATGCGGGTGAGTGAGTCACAGCTCCTAACAGTACCCCCTTCTTGAGGAGGGGTCAAGGAACCCTGACATCCAGGTTTTCCTGGGAACCCTTTAAAGAACTCCTTGAGGAGTCTGTCAGCGTGCAGGCATCTCTGGGGGACCCAAGAGCGTTCTTCTGGGCCATAGCCCTTTCAATGGACCAGGAAATGGACCTGTCCCTGAAGCCTCTTGGAGTCGAGAATTCTCTCCACAAAATATTCATGGGAACCATGCGATTTGACTGGTTGAGGTTTGATGGTTTATGAGTTTGAAATCTGGATGATGAGACAACCGGTTTCAGGAGAGAACAGTGGAATGTATTAGGGATTCTTAACGAGGGCGGAAGCTTGAGCCTGAAGGCAACCGGGTTGATTTTCTTAATAATGGAGAAGGGTCCAATGAACCTAGGTCCCAATTTTTTGCAGGGTTGTTTGATCCTTATGTTGCGTGGGGAGAGCCAGACTTCGTCTCCTACTTTAAAAGAACATCTCCTGCGATGATGATCTGCAAAAAATTTTGCTCGAGAGGAGGCCTGAAGCAGAGTGGAATGAACCTTCTTCCAAATAACTCTTAGACGAGAGACAGTGGGATGTATACCAGAGGAGCCAGATGAATTGACCTCAGAAAGGGAATTAGCCCTAGGGTGAAAGCCAAAATTACAGTAAAATGGAGACATGCGGGTGGAAAAATGACAGGAATTATTGTAAGCAAATTCAGCCCATGGGAGTAATGAAGAACAGTTGCTATGAAATTTGGAAATGTATAATCGGAGGAATTGTTCCAGGGACTGGTTGACTCTTTCAGTTTGGCCGTTAGATTGTGGATGATAGGCGGATGATAAACTGATGTTGATGCCCAGGTGAGTGCAGAAGGATCTCCAAAATTGGGCAATGAATTGAGACCCGCGGTTCGAAACAATATCCTCTGGTAACCTGTGAAGACGAAAGACATGGTGGATGAACAATGATGCCAGGTTTTGGGCATTAGGTAGCGCTGCCAACGGAATAAAGTGGGCCATTTTGCTAAATCGATCGACCACCACCCAAATAGTAGTATGACCAGATGAGCAGGGTAGATCCACATAAAATCCATAGAGAGATGTGACCAAGGCTTAGTGGGAGTTGGCAACGGCATGAGTTGACCTGATGGACAACTTCTGGCAGACTTGTTCCTGGCACAATTGCTGCAGGAGAGGACGAACTCTTTGACGTCAGAAGATAAGGTGGGCCACCAAACAGAACGTAGAAGACTTTCAGTGGTCTTGAAAATGCCTGGATGACCAGCACTTTTATTTTCATGGGCTTCAGACAACACAGCTTTTCTGAGGTGAATAGGCACAAACAACTTGCCCAACGGTGTCTCTGGAGAAGCAATTCTCTGGAACTGGCAGAGAGCAACCCCTAGATCCTGAGGCAGCCCTGCATGGATAGAAGCTGAAGGAATGATAGGAAGCGGAACAGAAGGCGGAGCGTGAGAAGAAATGAAACTTTGGGAGAGAGCGTCCGCTTTAATATTCTTGGAGCCTGGTGTGTATGAGATCACAAACTTAAAGCGAGTAAAAAACAATGCCCATTGTGCTTGCCTAGAATTTAAGCGCTTAGCAGATTCAATGAATAGTAGATTTTTGTGATCTGTGAGTACGGAGATGACCTGGACTGCACCTTCTAGCCAGTGTCGCCATTCCTCAAATGCCCATTTTATGGCTAAGAGTTCACGATTGCACACGTCGTAATTAATCTCTGCAGAAGAGAATTTCCGTGAAAAGTAGGCACATGGATGTAATTTGTGGTCTCGAGGATCCTTCTGGGATAGAACGGCACCTGCGCCAATATCAGAGGCATCTACTTCAATGACAAAAGGTAATTCTGGATTGGGGTGTCTCAAGACTGGAGCGGAGGCAAAAGCTGATTTTAAGGCTTCAAAAGAGGTTATGGCATCAGAGGTCCAATTGGTGGCGTCAGCCCCTTTCCGGGTTAAAGCAGTAATAGGAGCGACTAGATCTGAAAAGGAATGAATGAATCTCCGGTAATAATTTGCGAAGCCCAAAAATCTTCAGATTAGTTGGGCGCACCCATTCCAAGATTGCTTGAACCTTGCTGGGCTCCATTAAGAACCCATCCGGAGAGATAATGTATCCGAGGAAAGAGACTTTCTGGACCTCAAATTCACACTTCTCTAGCTTGGCGAATAATTGATGCTGCCGAAGCTGGAGGAGGACCTGTTTCACATGATGGCGGTGTTGAGCCAAGGACGGAGAAAAGATCAAGATGTCATCCAGGTATACCACAATGAAGTGGCCTAGGAATTCCCTGAGAACATCATTAATTAGGTCCTGGAAAACAGCAGGTGCATTGCATAAGCCGAAAGGCATGACCAAATATACGTAGTGACCTGAATGAGTGTTGAATGCGGTCTTCCATTCGTCCCCATCTCTGATACGAATAAGGTTATATGCAGCACGGAAGTCAATCTTGGTAAATACTGAAGCACTTCTAAGCTGATCAAAGAGGACTGATATGAGTGGAAGCGGGTACATGTTTTTAATGGTGATTTTATTCAACCGGCGGTAGTCTATGCAGGGTCGAAGCATCCCATCTTTCTTTGAGACGAAGAAGAATCCGGCTCCGATAGGCGATTTCGAAGGCCTGATAAAGCCTCTTTTGAGATTCTCCTTAATATAATTCTTCCATGGCTTGCGTTTCCGGTACAGAGAGGAAGTTTAATTGTCCCTTAGGGAGCTTAAAGCCTGGAACTAGGTCGATGGCGCAGTCGTAGCTGTGATGTGGAGGCAAGGTGTCAGCTGCCTGCTTGGGGAATACATCTCGAAATTCATGATAGGGTGCCGGCAGCTGATCCAAGGAGACCTGGAGCAAACGAACAGGCGTAGATAAACAGGACAAAGAACAAGATGGACTCCAGTGGATAATGTCTCCCTTGTTCCAATCAATGACCGGATTGTGGAGCTGTAGCCAAGGATGTCCTAGGATCACCGGAACGGAAGAGCACCTAATAAAGAAAAAGGACAAGGCTTCGGAATGTAGTGCTCCCACGGTTAGATGTAATAGAGGCGTCTGAGAACACACTTTCCCACCTGGTAGAGGACCTCCATCCAAACCACAGACAGTGATGGGTGATTCAAGCTTAATGATGGGTATCCCCAAGGAATGAGCCAGGTCTAGGTCCAGGAAGTTTCCAGCGGCGCCACTATCTAGGAAGGCAGAGACAGGAGCAGATTGTGCTCCAAAGGAGATAACCGCCGGAACCAGGAGTGCATTTTTGGAAGATATAATTTGTAAGCCTAGACTAACCTCTTCCACGTTCTCTAGGCTTGCTCTTTTCCCGATTTGTCTGCTTTGTTTGGACAAGCACGAAGGAGGTGGCCCCTGTTGCCATAATACAGACAAAGGCCTAACGTACGTCTCTGGGTCTTTTCTTCTGACGTGAGCCGATAAGCACCTAGCTGCATGGGTTCAGCGGCTTCAAATGGTGTTGCAGGAGGAGTAAGAAAGGAGCATGAAGAAACAGAGGTATCCCTCTCAACCTTTCTTTCTTTAAATCTGCGGTCAATCTTGATGACCAGTTGCATCAGATTCTCCAGTGTAGTTGGTACAGGGTATTGCACCAGAGAGTCTTTTATCTGTTCAGAAAGGCCCAAACGGAACTGGCTCCGAAGTGCTGGGTCATTCCACTAGGCAACGGCCGGGACGACCCCCGGAAGTGATGTCCCGGTCGTCATAGGGACGGCCGGGACGCGGGTGAGTCGCGGCGGCTGGGCACCGCCGCGGCTCGTAACAGATGTATTTATCATCAATGGGATCAAGAATAAGACATACAGTACTGTGCAAAAGTTTTAGGCAGGTGTGGAAAAAATGCTGCAAAATAAGAATGCTTTGAAAAATAGAAGTGCTAATAGCTTATTTTTATCAATTAACAAAATGGAAAGTGAATTAACAAAAGAGAAAGCTAACTCAAATCAATATTTGGTGTAACCACCCTTTGCATTCAAAACAGCTTAATTTGTCTCGGTACACTTGCATAAAGTCAGGAATTTTGTAGGATTATAGTCAGATATATAGTTAACCAATCATACCAAACAGGTGATAATGATTATCATTTTCATATGTAGGTTGAAACACAGTCATTAAATGAAACAGAAACAGTTATGTAGGAGGCTTAAAACGGAGTGAGGAACATTCAAGAGACAGAAAAAAAATAGAATGGGAAAGAGGAGAAACATATATAGGCTCAGGCAGAGGTGTGTTTTTTTCCTGTATATGAAGTAACCCATTTGTCAGGTTTGCTAGAGATTCTGAAAAGGAAAGAGGCATTAAAGACAGACAATTTTTGGGTCCAACTGC
This sequence comes from Mixophyes fleayi, assembly GCF_038048845.1. Lineage (NCBI taxonomy): Eukaryota > Metazoa > Chordata > Amphibia > Anura > Limnodynastidae > Mixophyes > Mixophyes fleayi. The sequence continues at coordinate 115,221,630 of NC_134405.1, forward strand.
TATCATCATCATCATTTATTTACATAGCGCCAGCAGATTCCGTAGCACTTTACAATTGGGAAAAAACAGTAATAAAACAATACTGGGTAATACATACATACAGGGACAATGGTTTGATACACAAGGGTAAGTGCTACATCATATTGAATATTTGTTCAGCTAGAATGCAAAGGTTACAAAGAATTTAGTGGGCTGTATGCTCAGTCACACAACTATGTTGGTCAGAGTGTTATTAACTTGTGCTAGCTCTGTAGAGGGTGGTAATAGGGTAATCTAGGGAGAATAAGGGGGTAGTAGAAGAATATTATAAGCTTGTCTGAAGAGGTGGGTTTACAAGGATTACAGCTAGTCAGCGAGCTTGCGGAGTGGAATTTATGGTCATGTTGTCAACAGAAATAGAAATGTCAGGCAGGAAGCTTCTATTGCTGGGTGGGGATATCATTAATTCTGTTTTTGATGAATTGAGTTTGAGTTTGCGAGAGGACATCCAAGATGAAATGGCAGAAAGACAGTCAGTAACGTGAGACAACACAGATGGTGAGAGATCAGAAGAGGATAGATAAATTTGTGTAACATCCACATAGAGATGATACTGAAATCCAAAGGAGCTTATTAGTTTTCCAAGAGAAGTGGTGTAGATAGAGAATAGCAGAGGACCTAGGACTGAGCCTTGTGGTATTCCAACTGATAAAGGAAGCGGAGTGGAGGTTGCCCTAGAGAAAGTAACACTGAAAAAGCGATTAGATTGGTAGGATGAGAACCAGGATAGGACATTGTCTAGGGATTGTAGCATCTGTATGAGGAGAGAGTGGTCAACAGTGTTGAATGCAGCAGGGGGTGATAGATCACAGCGATATGCATAGAGAATAGGTTAATAAATATGTACTTCAAAAGATGTGAACATGAGTGATGGGACATTTGGTAGAACGGTGAATGTGCACTGTGGGGAGAGAAGTAGTCAAACCTCACCTCCTTGTCTGCCTACAGGTCAGGAGGTGTGGGTGAAATGGAGGCCACCATGTGAAAGGGCTGCAGGTGAGGCAGTGTCTGAACCACGTTTCTGTTACTGCCATAAGGTTGAGGTTGTTTGAGAGGAAGAGGTCGTGTATGGAGGTAAGTTTGTTGCAAACAGGGTGTACATTCCAAAGGGCACATTTAAAGGACTTTGGAAGAGAGGGGAGACAGGTGATGCATTTGAGGTTTGCTGGATTTTGGTAGCATTTAGATACATGTGTGTGGAAGAAAAGTGGGGGACCTGGAGTAGGTGATATATCACCAGCTAATAGAAGTAGGGAGGAAGAAATATAGGAAAGATGATTGTAAGATGTGTGTCCTTTTAGTTTCTGGAAACAGGGTGAGGCTGTTATAACTATTGAATTTAAATTAATGAAGTGGCAATGTGGACAGAGGTGTGTGTTGCAGGAAGGGTGGAGGATATAGTTCTAAAGATAATGCCATGAAAGGAAAGCAAGAAAAACAATTTGGCAAACATTGATATTTAGCAGGAAAAAAGCAACAAACGAGGGAATTAAAATAATTACCTAGTTGTAATGTCCTGTGCAATCAGAAGTAGCAGAGTAAAGCTGCAGCCAATGTAGATTATTTCTAGAGGTCTTCATTTGTTGTTCAATGTTTGTTCAACTCTCTTGTTTAATTGTATTTTCTAAACACTTTGTGAGAAAAACATTTAGTGAGAACAACATTTAGTGACAAAAACACACATCTGCCCCCACATACGTGTCCCCCAGACTAAATGGTAAGTTATAGTGATGCTTACTTAAAAATAAGTTACAGCTGATCAGAGAAGGGGGGGGACTATTGGGCTTACTTCTGCAATATGAGAGCCAGGCCAGAGTCATAGAATTGGTTCAATGAGCAGCAACTAAACAGAGGTTAAGCAAGTAGCAGTCTTATTACATACTTTTTAAAAAATACAGGCACAGTTGCAGAGATCATCATCTATTTATTTACATAGTGCCACTAATTCCGCAGTGCTGTATAGAAAAGTCACTCACATCAGCCCCTGCCTCAATGGAACTTGCGGTCTAAATTCCCTAACACACACATAATAATAAGAGAGGATGAGAGATGTTCAGTTCTTGTACATACTTGTATGTTAAAAACATTTCCACCAAACCTCACTCATTTGAGTGAAAAATAGGTATTTATACTACAGACAATTATTTGACACATTATAATTAAAGCATAGTGTGACTGGATCACTTAGAAATAACTTATGGTATAAAATTATTTAAAGGAAATAGCGCAGGGTGCTTATTTATATAATTGCCAATGCACTTATTTTTGATATTGTGTGTATTTTGATATCATTATTTCTGAGACCAGGGTAGAAAATTAGCTTTTTCTGTTTTAACCTTGCTAAAGGAAATGCCTTATTTCTGATGTATATGTCTGATACAATAAGCCTTTGTTTAGAAAGTCTTTTGTGTATCGTGATGTGGGGAAATGACTTGCTTGGGGTTTATACCTTTTTTTTGGGAATGTGTATTCTGCAACTGTTGGAAGAAAGGTCTCATGCTAATCAGGTCTTTTGATGTGTGAGCGTCCACTTGAAGACAGGAAGGTTTAATTAAGATCTTGCTACTAGATTTCCTGTGTCAAAAATTCTGTGATGTCCTGCATCTTGTTTTAAAGATATCACAGATAAGCGTAAATATTGTTAGCTTTGCAATGCATGTAAAGCTATGTTTGTGTAAACACATTGCATCCTGATTCTAAAAATAGCCTGTGTCCAAATCAGTATAAAAAGCACTGTCTTCTACACTGAAATGTATCATTCTGACGTTCCGTCTGACCTGACCACTGATGCCTTTAATCAGTGGAACTGTCGTTGTCAGGGCGCCTGAGCGAAATAAAACATCACTCTTTGCTTCAAGACCCTGCTTGACAATGTCTTCAATATTGCTGTAATCCTGTGACCTGCAGATTAGACCCTAAATCGAATCTGTTTTCCGGCTGTTTCTGAGGTTGGACCCAGCTCTCCAGTACCACTGCTCTGCCGTTACCCAGCAGCTTTGGCCAGTGTGATAAGCCAGGGAGGATCCATCCACAGCACCCTGATCCATAGTAAACAGTCAGGGGTACCAGCACGGGAGTACACTAGCAGCGACAGTTATGCAGAAGGAACGTGGTTCTGGACGCCATAAAGGAGCCAAGTGGTGGCAGCAGGCTCCTCCTACTGTGGCAGGAGGGGCATATTCGGAATAACGAAAGGGGACGGTGGCAAAGTAAGCCCAGCCGGTTCCCAGCAACAACAGACAGGTGGCATAGGCGGTCCATCCTGTCACTATATATATATATATATATATATATATATATATATATATATATATATATATATATATACACATATACATACATACATAAAAGGATTGAAAGGGCTCTACACAATCTGTACACAGAAAATTTTGAATCAAATACTTCTATGGAAAAGTCACAAGAGCCAAAAGTCCAGAAATAGTCTTTTGGGAAATCAATCATCATTTGTAAATAGTCAATTTTCAAGCCAAGTTCCCTTAGCTCAGAATTTACAACTTATCTGTAAGTTATACTCTGAATTTTACCTCTTTATTTTACCTGTTATGCAACTTTTTTTTGTATGTCAATTGTTTGTTTTTCTTTATATAATCTGTAAGCATTGCACTTTTTGAATATTAAATCAAAACCTTAATAAGTAATGTCCTTATTGCTCTAAACGAATTCACTGCCTGTCTAGAAGAGATAGATTACTTGACCATTCTAAACCTGAGGTGTGAATTGTGAATATATTTGTATACCAAGCTGAGTGTGTGCCTGCATGTACATTTGTGGCATAGAACCTTGAGGAGTTAAGTGTTAACCATTTGATTGCTGGTGTGTGCCTTGCTAAACTGTGTGTAACAAGTGGTGCTCATTGTGTGCCAGTGTGAAGCATATTGGGGTCCTATTGCCCTTATTCAATAGGTAGTGGCAAATCGAATTGGGTGTGGTTGTGTGAGCTTTGTTCGGGGGCGATTCAGCAAATCTGTAACCTGTGCAATAGGTGAGAGGAAGATTGAGTGCTGGAATCATGTGTAACCCCATACAGTAAACACTTCCAAGTCACCAGTGCTCAAAGTGCGGGTTGTGATTGCTAAAGGCAGTTAGATGTTTTCTGACAAATTAGAGGCGATATATTGAGTGTAAAAATATGACAAGACAATAAATCAGGGAGTAGCTAGAGGGGGCTACTCCTCCGGGAGGTGGCTTATGCTACCATTGAACAAGAGTGCCTAGCCATCGTATATTCAACACCTGAAGGGCGCAGAACACAGAACTGCAGATGGCCTTTCTCGCCAAGGGGTAGAAGTGGTGAATGGGCAGGAGTGACAGGTCACAGTTCTCTGTGCCCTAGGTTTAGGGGGAGGTGTGACAATGTATTATTGTTATTTTCTCTTAATATTCATGTATGACAATGTGTATATTGTATGTAAACTTTCAAAGTGTGCTTTGCTGACTGACTTAAGTGACCTGTGCAATTGACTGTGTCTTTTGAAATTAGCCAGGCCCAGATAAGCATCTCCGAGGTGTTTGTATATATCTAGAATGTGGACCTGACCAGCCGGGCAGAACGAGCAGAGGTGAGAATCATGCCCTCTAAAAATGCCAGACATATCTCAGGGATAGATAACTCACTTTGAAAGCCCGGTGTCATTCTGGGAATCAATCTGTTCTGATTGAGAGCTAACCTCCAAAAGGTGGGAGTGAGAGCTATGTGAGAAAGGTTTAAATCAGCTGCCTTACCTAGTAAAATTATGCATTTATAAAGAGGAGACCTACAGTATCTAGGTTGAAGTGTGCCATCCTTCTCAAAGTGTACTTCTCTCACACCAAGTCTTAAATCTAGTAAGTTAGTGACTATTGTTTTATTTCCTATTTTATTTCTAAAACTTATTTGTGCAACTTTGTTTGTATGTCTTGTTAACGGTTTTGCAATTAAGCCTTGGATTTTTTTTTTCATATTAAATACATTTAATCTAGTATATTCTCAAAGTGAGGCTTATGCTACAGGTGTATGTGAATTACGTGTGTAATATTAAGAAGTGGTTTTGGTGAACGTAAGAACCCCATAGTAAATCCTTCATGGTGGCAGAAAAGGTGTACTCATTCAGTGAATAAGGTAACTCCAATCACAGCCAGCGGTTTCAGATTGCTGTATCTGAGACAGGCTTTCTGATATCTTCCAGAGATTCCAGATGTATATAAAATATAAACAGAAAAGATATATAGTGTAGTACATTAATAAAATATTTGATACATAGAAACATATTGAACAGGGAAGTCACAGATTTCCACAACCCCCATCGTGAATACGATTACTATCGTGTGAAAAAAAAAAAAAAAAATCAAACATCCAGTTGCCCTCTAAAAGTACCTATGTCTGAACATTTAAGGAACATAAAGAGAGGTTTATTAACTCTGTTATCAATCCAAAATCACTAATACAGTTCTTGGGTATTGAAAAACAAAAAAAAATAGAAACCCACTGGAAGGATAGGGGTATAAACACCAGAATTGCCAAATTTCAGTTGAGTTGGATTTGTAAACTTAACACCTTTATTCCTAAAGGGTTGTATTCAGACTTTGAACTACTGTGGTTTCTATGTTTTTTTTCTTCTGGGGATGTACACATTTTTTAAGATTATTTTATCTACAGATGTACAGTCTCTCATGATTAAGTGTTTACACTCCAATATTCACATTGTAAAATGTTGAAAGTCAGTCGTGTTTTATGGGTGTTATTTACTTTTATTAAAGTAATTCTATTGTTTTCAAATAAGCATTGCCCAATCAATTGTATGTGTTTCCAAAGCACATGGTGGTTTATTTTAGCAATGTAAATAGTCAACAATTCAATACATTATTATATTGTAATAAAGTACAGTACAGCACAGCCAATACCAAAAGATAAGTACATACCAATGCAATCGCATGCGCTCGCTGCGCACCCACGGGACCCGGTGGACAGTATATCTGTTAGAATACTGTGTCAGAGTTGACTGAGGTCTGGATGCACAGCTATGAATATATATATACAGTCAGTGTTTCATTGAGAACAATAGAGACGACGTAGCTTGCTTCTATAGGTCCAGACACAGGATGGCTCCAGGGTAAACAGTTCATAGGCTGATTCAATCTAAGGAATCCAAAGGAGGGGGTCGTCTCTAGGGGGTCTGCTCCTTTCATAGCCAGCATCATACAAAAGGTTTATTCCCTAGTATCAATAACTAAAGTATGCAATGTGCGACCACTTCGCCGACTGCACCGGACAGCTACTGATGAATAGGGCTTTAATATGATATCAGGCATCACACCTTTCCTATAACCTAAACCTTTAATAACACTGAAGTGTACATATAATCAATGTCATATATATATATATATATATATATATATATATATATATATATATATATATATAAATCAAATGCTATCTGCTCATAAATTACAGTGTAACGGAACCAATATGAATATGAATTGTATAAATAACTAAATGTTGTAATGCGAGTGTGTGCGTGCGTATTTTACCATGCGATCACATCACGCCACGTGTTACGTGGCGTACGCTTCGCAATACGCACGGCAAACCAATATTAAACCAATATACTTTCGTTCATCCAATTATACGACTTCAACACTTTCTATGAGTTAGAATTTACTTTCTTATGTTACCAATTCTATGGGTTGTTTTTTTCCCCCTGAATTTATAGTTTATGTATTTTATGCCTGTGGGATCATACTGGCACTACATTTTGAAATGGTATGTTACTATGTAATTGATGTCTCCTTCTATTCTGATTATATTGATATTTGTGACCATCTTGTTTTTGGAATAAATCACTGTTTATATTAGGGCCATTGAAGAATATAACTGACTCTCTATAGGGTGAATCTCAGTCATGTGACTGCTAACGGACATCGTATCCTTAGTGATGCGCTTCTGTTATGTTGCAGTATGGTCAGAGAACCAGCTGGATGTTTGTTTGCTGCTGGCACTCTTCTAGATAGGAAGTTTTGGATGCAAGGATTGACGCTTTAATTATTAGTTTATTTGTACATTTGTGCCCTCAAGATTTATGGCGCTGGGTCCAGGTCAAATGATTGGACAATTTTTGTTTACATTGCCACAATAATAGATTAGTTTCTTTTTTTTATATATGCATGTGTTAATACTGTATTGATTTGGACATTTAGACTTGATAGGAGTCTCCTTTGAACTATTTATTTGATCTATTTTTACCAATTAAATGATTTCACACTATATATATATATATATATATATATGTTATATATATATTTTTAAACTCAGGAAATGCAGGTATGATGGGCCAGTAGTCCTCTCATCATCCTAGGACTTTGCTCCTGTTCATCTTGCTCTGCAGCCAGTTATGGGGCCCACAAAAGGACCTGCTGAAAACTTTAAACATCTGCAAAGCTCCGACTGTGACTTTTTTACACGATTAAAGTATTTGATTAAAATTTTTGGGTACAGATTGTGTAGCACCTTTTGATGTAAATCCTTTGTGTATATTGATGTTTTATAGTGGGGTACAGTGAATACATCGATTCACATTGTAGGCAGACAACACGTTGTGCAGGAGCGCTCTTAGTTGTAGACACTTCTCCTTTTGTTTTAGATATAGAGCCTCTAGGACAGTGTTTCTTAACTCCAGTCCTCACACCCCCCCCCCCCCCAACAGCTCATGTTTTCAGGATTTCTTTAATCATGCACAGGTATGTTTAATCTACTTGGCTGGGTCAGTAATTATCCAACCTGCTTCCACAGGCACAAATCCTCAAAACATGAGCGGTTGGGGAGGTGTAAGGACTGGAGTTAAGAAACACTGCTCTAGCATGTATGTGTCTATACACGTAGCATAGATATTTATATACATATAAGTACCCAGATATCCATTACCTTGTGTACCATTTGAATGAAGTGAACTCTGCCAATCAAAATTTTATACGCAATTCATCATTCAATAACATTTCAGGTCACATTTTCATAAATTAAATAAGTGTGTGTCATTTTTGGTCAATAAAAGTCAATAAAAAGAGGCAAAATCAAATGAAATACTTTATATCTAAAAATGTGTAGGGACACTTGCACTACCAAATCTCAAGGTATATTATTAGGTTTCTAATACTACGTCATTGGGTGGGGGATTGACAGGATAATCTGCTATATAATGCTATTAATGGGTATTGGAGTAAAGGTGCACCTCTCAATTCAGGCAGTTCCTATATGGAAATTAGTGCATTTGATTTTGCATAATTCAGACTCAGATCCAGAAACATTGCTGTGGTTTAATGACAGATACTCAAAATAAAAAAAGGAAGCAATGGATTTTGGAGCTTAGATGGATTTTGGAGCTGCTATGGAATAACTTTGGTGGGCCAGATCATCTGGCCCAGATGTATATGTAGAATCGCTTAATCTTTAGAAAAAACAAACTTACAGCAAAGACCGCTTTTGATACATATTTGTCATGCTTTTATGGTCTGGGGGTGGAGCGCAGATTTTCTCATGCGTCTATGAAAAACGCTACCGACTGGGGGGACTAATAAAATATCTGTAATTATAACTTTTGACATAACTATAGGAGGATAATTTGATGACACCCCAATTAAAAAGGAAGGTGACTTAGGAGCTTTGACATATGAGGAATGGTCTAATACATCAGGACATGCCTGAGTAGCAACACTTGGTACAATATGAAAGCTGAAATCTAGCACAAAGTGTACCTCTTGCCTGACAGATTATTTTTTATTACAAGGGAGGAAAACAAATTGCTCAAAATGTGGTGAAATATATTGTACTTTTTGGGACTTACTATGGGCTTGTCTAGGATTCAGAAATTTGGGTTAGCTGTAATACAACTGAAAAAGAGAGACTGCAGTATTCATGTGTTTTTGCTCTCACCAAGAACAACTAGATTTGGGTTAATGCTGAAAAAAACTCTTCGGTAAAACCCGTAGCCAATCTGTGTTTAGTCTCTTCACTTGGCCAAAGCATGGAGAGCCAGAACTCGGATGCTCCCTTGGGGGCCTGACTTTGGGGTTTAGTCAGCGAACCAATGGGTCAAGAGTGGTTTATACAGTAGTAGAAATAATAAAACAAAATTCTTAAAAGCCTGGTCCAAATGGATAAGGTCACGTTATGCATTACATGGTGGTAATGATTAGCCTGGGTGTTCAGTTCTTTAAAGGCTTAAAATAAATTGTGAAAAAAAATACACAGTATAAACATCACATTGCCTTGTGTACCTGGTAAAGATATGCACCTTTTGGTTCAGAAGCTCCCGTTAAAATGTATTTTTAAGCTATAAAAACGAATGAACTATGCAAGTGTCATTCTGGTATACACACATACATTTTGACTTTGATTTAAATGTTAATCTTGAACAAGGCAAGAGAATTTGATAGCTCAGCTAGTATTTACTCAGTCACATCATGTCTGCATAACCACAAACACTAGTTATGTTTGTAGACTCAGAATTAAAACAGGCTAAATTGAAAAGCAAACACATTATGCTGCCATTATCCATGTGGATGTCATTTGAATTCTTGGCCTCTTAGAAATAACCATTAGAATAGTAAATAATCACTCCAAAAAACAAACAAAAAAAACCCAGCAAACCCCCTCCCCCAAAACAAAACAGTAGTGTTTTAGGAGTGTAGATGCATTAGCTTTATTGTAGCTTGCAGGCAACAGCAATTAGATGAAACTCCTGGAGGATGAAGCATTTTACATTTAACGGTTTTTCACCCCTGCTTTCATCTGGTTTATATACAAAAGCATTAGCAGCTTAATGCGACTGGTTAGTTTTGTCAAATAAAACGAATATCAATTTTGGTTAGCACTTGAGAGTTTTAGCTGCACAACAATAGATGGAAAGGCAGCATCTTAGATACCTGCTGTTTGTTTCCTGCTGTTTACTAGAGTGCAGAAGACTTGCTCAAGCTCAATGACAGCTGTGAGCACATTCGCTGATCACAATCTTCAACTGCTCTAACTCCATAGAACGCCTACGTTTGTTTTTGTTTTTTTCTGCACTTGTACATTAATATCTGTCATTCCCACATCTACATGCCTGTCTTCAACAAAATAAAAAAAATAAAAAAAAGGAAGAATCCACCTTCATGTTTTTTCTTTTTTCTACATCTTCAAACTTTTGTGAATGGTAGTAAAACTTTTCATCCCCTACCAAAATCTACAGTCATCTGCTGAAATGAAAATTGATGGTGGTGTCCCATGGCTCCCTGACTGTATTTTTAACATTCATAAAGCTCAACTGTTCCAATGGGTACACTTCAAAGTGAAGAGGGGGATGCTCCTCCAGGTAAAAGGGAAGTGGTTAAGCTCAGAAAATGATGTAGCATCTATATAGTTTAGTGTGATATGGATGAATATTCTATCTTCACTCATTGGGGGCATATTGGGGCCGCGGAAAAACTATAGCTGGATTTCAGCTCGTGGCTCAGTGAGCTGCGAGCTGAAATCCAGCGAGAAAATTACCGTATTAACGGTTTTTCCCGCCCACTATTACCGTAATAGTGGTTAACATGTAGAAATCATGTAAATATTGTTGTTCACTTGTTTTGAAAATAAACATATCCACAGACAGGGGCATTGTTGCAAACATTTACTAAAATAATATTTACAGCAAACATTTAACCTATTTTTTAAAACAAGAAAACATCCATCCAAAACATAACTAAATCAAATATTCTCAAAAACTACATTCTAGTAGTTTAATATTCATGGCATTGGTTAGTATCTATGAGCAAGCTATAGTGAGAATATGCATATACGCTAAACACAGCCTGTTCATTAGGCAAAAATCAATAAAAATGGTCAGTCTTTCCAATAAAAGTTTTTCAATTCTTCCCCCTACTTGTGGTTTTTAAGTGGACCTGTTCTACATGCAATGGAGGCAGTCATGTTTAGTGGCTGAAAAAATAGGTGATCAATTCACTAGAAAATAATTATACCACTAAGGTGCAAAGATGCTAGTTCTTCGGTTCAGCCCACAAAATGGCGGTCTCCAATGAGACAGGTCCACTTGTAATACATTGCTCAGATGGTAACAGTATGGTTACAATACAATGCAACCCCTTCAATTAGCTATAGATGACATTTTCATTGAAGAGGCAAGTATGTTTCTATTCTTTAACTTAGCAATTATTGAAAATGTATCAATATGTCGTTTTGACAACCGTAAAATATCTTGAGCTTAAGTGCTCTGGATTATAGCATATTAAATGTTCAATATGTTGCATACTCAAAATGAACTCACAACTGCAGTATGAATATTTCCTATATATATTTAGAACTATATACACAAACATGTCATAATGTATTTTTTTCCCACTTTCACTGAAAGTTTAAAAGAAGATAAGATTAGGCTGGCAGGATTACACCTGTTCAGAGGTGCATAGATTTTTTCCTAACACGTAAAATATTTTTAAAAGTAGGTGTGATGTTTTCAACAAAGACTGACGGTTTTAAACTTTTTCCATCTTAGAACACTCAATACTTTCCATAGAGATGATTAACAATAAAAAATTATATCAACATTGTCCTTTATAATTTTTTTGCCTTAGTATTTTGAAACGCAAAGAAAATTATATGACCTAGCCACAATGAAATGTATATTAACAGGTTTTCATCCCGCCTTACAGCTGCCCTATACTGTGTAATAGTAACACTGATGTTAATAGTAGCTATAACAGCGAAAGTTCTTTTGTTTTCCGTGTCTTGCTTCTGACGTACAATTCTGCTGGTCAGCAATCACTCGGAAAAATAGTCCATTAATCACACAAAAACATATCCACTTTTTAACAAGAACATCCAATACGTAGTGCTTCAGCAGGAATGTCCCAAGCTGCTCCTGTCATTTACAAAACCGCTTCATGTTCTTCCTCAGCTTTAATCATTACAGATGTATTTGTGCTACTGTCTTTAGTGTCTTCAGCTTTCTCTCCATTTGAGCCTTTCTGAGAAGCAACAGTAGTCCCCTTCTGTAATATTTCTGTAGCCTCATGCTCTAAAACCTCTGAAGGTGTTAATGGATCCAAATGAACACTACTTGGTTCACTGACATCAGAACTTACAGAGGCGGGTGCTTCCTTTCTTAAGAACTGTTCAAAACCAACGTCATCACTAGCAAGCTTTGAATCCTGGTGGTATACTACTTTTACAGCAGAGCACAATTCTTCATCATTGTCTATACTGACAGTATCTGTGTCTGGAGGCTTTCCTGGCACTGGAATAGTTTCTTCGCAAGATAGCTTATCTTGTATGATATCACTTGATTCTTTATTATTTAAATCAATCAGATGAGCTTCTTTCTCTTCTGGTTTTGGAGAACAGCAGTCCAGAATATCACTGGTCACATTTACTTGCTCCACAGATGTAGTGTTTCGGTTACGTACCAATGTGCGTCTCTGGCCTCTAGAAGTCCTATTACTTCCACATGCATTGTTTTCATTCTTTGGTGCCCCCGGTGTGTACTTTTCCTTTTTGCTAAAAGAATAATATATTATCAGTAAAAGAAAAAAAATAAATAAAACTGCAAACCTGCTCAAAAATGTAAAAAAAAAAAAAAAAAAGGTTAAAAACTAAGAAATCACGTAGAGACAGTGGAGAATAGTACTTTGTTTATCAATACATTTTCCTAGCCACATAGTAAGATTTAAAACAAAAAACAAAATGAGGTCCATCAAATTCAACCTTTTATAAAACTTTTAAGTCTTAACATTTAATTTCATTGAACTGGTCCAACAAACTGTACTTTATGTTAAGTGGCTCGTTATACCCAAGTTTGCGTTATGTTAACAAGTCATTAATTAAAATTTACAAAAAAAAATAGATTTGCTTTTTAAGGGTTTGATTATTATTGAGCCTTGCAAAAGCTAAAATGAATTATAACATAAATGCTTGTGGTAGCTGTGCAGGTAGATCAATACCTCATACAATGGTATCTAGTATATCTTTTGACATGGAATCAAACCTTTCATAAAAATACATGGAAACCATTTTTTGTGCAATTCTGAATCTCTACCTCATATATACCAACCAGTTGTTGCTTTAATTTGCTAAACTGAACTAGACAGATTATAGTTAAGGTGGTCACACATCGTCACATATTACTAGGAATATCTGCCAATCAGGCTAATACTGCAGAATACGTGGGTACTATAGGTTGCAGCTCCCATTTCCTGTGCAGAATTTTCATAAAGGGTCTATAAATGACATTAAGTACTTCTGCAAAAGTTTCAGGATTTTTCCATAGTGAATGATATCAGATACAAAGCTGTGAGCATTGTTTCCTATACCCTATACTGTGTGCAGATACAGGAGAGTGTCTCTTGGTACCTGGAATGGATGAATGGAAGTTCTATCTAGTTATGGGAACTTTTGTGCTTTATTATACTGGATTAGTATTTATTTTTACTGGCCTTTTAAATTTTCTGCATATTGCATAAAGAGGTTGTTACACCAGTTAAATTAAAAGCAAAAGGTTAAAATACATTTAATGACTAAAACATTCAATACAAAAAAGAAAGGCCATTTTCATTGAAAATGCCAGTATGTTTCGTTCCTCTAACTTTGCAGATGACAAGAACCAACATTTAGACACATTTAGGGGTACTTGTAAGAGATTTATACATTTAAGAGGGTATTTGAGACAAATTCATACACAATAGAAATTCTACAAAGGGTGGGAAATCCCGATCTATGTGGTCCCATTAGACTCTCAAATTGTCCATAAATAACTACAATGGGATAAAGGGATAAAGGTCAGTTTTAACACTTTGCAGATTGCCTTGGCAACATCAAATTCTCAAAGCAACTAGGTAGTGTATATAAGATTATTGAATAGAGATATTATGTAAAGTAACATGAAAGGAAATCCTTTACTACAATTTTTTAAACTCATTATAAAGTTCATGTACATGGAGTTTGGTGCAAAATGTTCAGCAATGCTTAAAGAGGACTCTGATTGGAAGGGTTCGCTATTAATCAGCAACATTTATATATGAACACTTATTAGTGAGTGGGGTGGGAAGGGATATTTGAAATAAAGAAAGGCAATACAAAACAATTAAAAACACAAGAAAGTCTTCAGTAGCAATCTGTACAGACATTTGGCCTCTCTCCGCCCCACAAGCCTTTAAGAACCTTTCCTGGCACCCATCCCCTGGGATACAGTGCCCTAGTGCAAAGTCATGGGGACCCTCTTACTGTCTCCTGACAGGCTACCCTGCTACAAACTTTTCAAACCAAGAATAAAAACTCCAAATAATCAAAAATCATAGCCATGGAAACCCTAATTATAGCTGAATAACCCAAATATAATCTTAGAAATATAGAGACTAAAGTGTCTTCATTTTCTACAAGATGTTGCACATCTCAAGAGGGACAGGGAGTATCTGAAATTTTTATACAGCAATGTTTACTCTTAACAGAAAATAGAAATGAAATGCCATACGGACAGATTGGTACAAAGGACAGATTAAATAGAATGTGCAATTCAAATGTTTATAAATTTGTTTCACCTAAAAAATGCCCTCAATTACCTGTCATCTGTTACTGCATCAATGTTTGTGCCCGATTGTTTTTCCTGCAGACATGGAAATCTCAGTTAGAAACCATTAGCATTAAGTGTTTGATTTTTACATAGCAGGCCTGCAAAGTGACTGAAAATCAAAGGCAGCGGATTCTAAAAATAGAAGACCCTCTTTATTTTTAGTTTCTTGTTTCTTCACATGCTCTCATTTTTGATTGGCAGCTTACCACATATTACACTCAAGACACAAGATTTCATAAGAAAAAAACAGGTGTCGAAAATGAATAATTGGTCAAGTATATAATTCCAGGATAAATATTCATAAAAAAAAAAACCGAAAAAAAAAAACCAACAGCTTTTTTCCCCCCTATGCATCATATCAGTATATAAAAGTATAGATTGTCAGATATTACTAAAACCTTTACAGATTCCAAATCTTTATCTTTGTAGCAAAACATTTACACATATCTGAGACTTATTCGTTGTTATACTTCCATTTTGTTCTTAGTAGAAAACTAATGTAAAACATTAACAGTTTGAAAAGACACACACACACACACACACACACACAATACAATCAAGGCATTTGTATATTCAGTAGTAGATATAAAAGGAATTAGCTTTCTGCTTTGTTAAACAACCATATTTTACTGCACAAACAGTTGAAATATTCAGAGTCGCAGGGCAAACTGTTTTCAGTGACTACACCAACTATAAAAATAAATATATTTTTTAGCCAAAAAAGAAAATAAGGAAAAAACTTGGTTTTCCATCAGCAAGCATTAAACATTGCTTTCCTATGACGTACTGCCAACACTTCTGACATACAAAAGTTCATTACCACAAACATGACTGCTTACAAAACTCAGGAAATGTGATGCAGAGAAAACAAGGTGACTGTAAATTTAAGTAGAATTATGCTAGGTAACCACTGCCGTTTGATTTGCGTAAAAGAAACATCAAGCGTTTGTGTAACTTGCATTTACACGGTCATTGGAGGTCACTCCAGTGACCTCGAGGTGGTTATCACAATAAATGGAGCAGCCAACAATCAGAAAGCCACAATGCTGCAGCAATGCTTCTAAATCATGAGCAAAATCAAGAGTGGGTATAAAGCTGCTGGAAACAATGGTTTCCATATACAGACTCTTCTTCGTATGTTGGACCAATATTAAAGAAACCAGTATAACACATACAATGCCAGTGGGTATGAGGCCTAATGGTAAAGACACAAGACAATTTCAAACTGATTACATTAAAAGTAATTTACTAAAAAATAAAAAAGGGGGGCACTTGAAATAATGCATCAACTCCTAGCTAAATCTACTAATGAAGATGAACTACAGTTTTCCATATAGGGTACTCTACTGTTGCAATCAAAACAATGGAAAAAGTACCTTAAATGAAATAACAAGATAAAGAAAAAAGATAATATAATTAGGATTTATGTATGAAAAACATGCACATTAGTCACATCACTAAGGATTACTTGTAGCAAATACATATATAAGATTTAAAATCAATTACAGATAAAGCCTCCATTTGCTTTGAAAAAAAAAACAAAAACAAAAAACATTTTGCCTTCAATCAAACTTCTATTTGTCCGTAAAGGGTAACTCTACTCAAAAATGTTGTCTAAGTAAAATTATTATGCAGGGTACCACAACTTACTGAAATACCCCTGATAATTGATACAGAAATTCTATCAGATAAACCACGGGACTGCACTTATTGTTTCTACGGTTACCACTGTTGCTAAGGAAGGTTAGTTTTCACAATCTGTCAAATGGCAGCTAGACAAATATCAGTCTTTAAGAGGCAATTACAGGCAGATGTGCTATTTCAAGTTATTTCAGTAAGTTTTAGTACACAGTAACGTAAGTAAAGTAATTTTAATTTGGCAGCCTAATTTTTAAAGTAGTTACCCTACACAAATGAAATACTAGTCATGTGGCATATGTGGGTGTGTTCCATTATGGAATACAAGAGGTATTTAAAAAACCTCTCTCCTGGGACCCTGTCCCAATACGCTCTCCTTTGTCACCTGTCTCTAGGACTTTTTCTTGACCTTTCCCCATCCTGTGGAACACAGTACCCCCCGGCACCCTTTCCCAGTCCCCATATACCCTGCCCCCTCTTCCATTTATAATTTGGTGTTTATCTTGTTTTTATTTGATAGTGAAAAGTGTTTCCATACCTGGTGATTGATTTGCTTTCGTGCTACTGAATGTTGAAGTCTTGATCTAGAGAGAAAAAAAGAAAGTCATAACTAAAATTTTACAATATTAGAAGTAGAAATAAAGACCCTACACAGAGCGTAAGAAATTATTTTCTAGCCAAAATGCAAACAAAAAAAAGCCTACAAGTCATTCGATATCTTCAATGAAGAAAATTGATAAAGAAAAAAAAAAAAAAAAAGGAAAACCCAAGAAAAATATCTCAATTCTACAAAAATATAAAACATGCAAAAGGTATTCCAAACTGCATATTCCAATGAACAAGTGAAGTTGAAAGAACTCGCACAGAAAGTGAGTGGCACACTGAGTAACAAGTCCCATGATGCACAGGAACATTTTACCAGTGATGTCAAACCAAGGATGGCAGATCAGACTGTATTAAAGAAATAAAAAAACTTTATTTTTACTAAAGTTTAAAAACAAATATAGCTTAACAAAATAACACAACAATGCATGACAAACATAATGCAAAAGAAAATAAGTTTACAACCGTTGCATAATTTAAAAAACAAAACAAAAACAAATGTCTGAGCTTATAGTTTTACCAGATATAAATAAGCCTTTTAATGGCATTAATAATATATGTTGCTAATTTATAGCAGCATTATGAAATGGACTTGCACGAGTACAGCGAAAAATACAAAACATACATTTAGAAATAAAATGTGAAACAAGTGATTATTACACCCCTAAAATGTACAAACTCGCAAAAACCTCATATTCCTCTTGGATCTTTTTCCAACTAACAATGGATCTAGTCACTTCTTCCCTTCTCTCTCATTTCGCTCTCCTTTCCTCCTCTATATATTCTCTCTCTTTCTTCCACTTTCTATAAAACCTTAGGTCACCTGTTACTACTAAAAATGTTAGGCTGGTTGACTTAGGGCTAGATTTACTAAGCTGCGGGTTTGAAAAAGTGGGGATGTTGCCCATAGCAACCAATCAGATTCTAGCTGTCATTTTGTAGAATGCACTAAATAAATGAAAGCTAGAATCTGATTGGTTGCTATAGGCAACATCCCCACTTTTTCAAACCCGCAGCTTAGTAAATCTAGCCCTTAGTGTCTTCATATGTTTAATGCTGGTGGTTGATATTGTTTCCCCCTGTATACCTTTTGTTATCAGTATGCACTTTGTCATTCGTCCTATGCTGTTATCATGACCTTGCAAAAATAAAATGTTTAAAAAAAATAAAAAAAAAATAAAAATGTACAAACTCGCTTTCTGGAAGGTTTAAATTTCTAAAAAACAACTTCTAACTAAAGTATTTTCCACAAAGCTTCCGCTGAAAGAGAGAACCATCACAGAGCATGCAGTCTATAAATTATTCAATTCAGCAATCTTCATTAATTACTTTACCCATCTCATCCCTATGAATGATTTATTTATTCAAGAAACATTGCTAAAATGATAACAATATTGCCCCACTTTAGTGTCCAGTAAAGTCATCAGTTTCAATTTTCATACAACCTTTAGAGACCTTTGCTTAGCAATTTGCTGGCAAAAAATGTATTTTGTTGAGGCAGCAATGAAGTCAGTTTAATATGCTGAAGTGTGTTGTGTCTATTCACCACACCTGACTTGTGTTGTTATTAATCATGACCTAAATGATTCATGACAATGTTCTCCTCTGTGACATTTAGCATACTGTGCTAATGCATTTTGTTAGATTTCTGCCTTAGTAATCGTTTCACCCTAGGAAGAGATTAGGCAATACATTGACTATCTAGGTGCAATGCAAATAATGTCATCGGATTTCAACCAACATATGCAATGAAATGTTTAACAGAAATATTAATTTTTTCAGGATTTGATTAATGGTTTAATTTATATTACATGACAAATCACATTCAGTAAAAATAGTAAATTGTGGCCAGTGAAAACGACCATACCACTGACATGCCCAGGGTAGTCAGACATGTCATGGACCTAACTTATACTGTAAACACTACCCAATAACTCAAGGACTGTGGACTGATCTGAACTTTTAAACCAAATCTTTTCTCTCGTCACCTAGAAGACATCTGCTCAGCAGACGAAGGTTCAAAGTGACATCTGATGAATGATGCTTTTATGAGAGAATTACACAAAGAATATTGACGTTTGATTGACAGCAGAAGAACTACATGTTTCAAAGTGAAAAACAATTCTATCCTGGAAAACAATTCTATCCTGTCATGTCATTTTACAGTAATCTAACATAATAATCTCGTAGTGTTCAGTTATTTTAGAGCTTTCTACCCTGGGAAGAGAGTTGACTTTTGGAGGTAATAAACATCCTAAAAATAATTGACAAAAGTTACAATATTCACAGAGTTAACAAATGCGATGCAGCTTGTTAAGAAAATAAAAACCAGTGTATGGTGCTCCAGAAGGCACAAAAACCTCCTGTTTTGGCCAAGATAGCCAATTCAATAAATTACATTGCTCATTAAATATATACCGTCACTGATCAGCTGACATTGTAGTCTTTTAATTTTCACCAGCAGTTACATTTTACTACGATTTAAGGGTCTAGTAAAAGATGTTTGTGTCTATTTATATATGAACTAATTTTAGGACTCTGCTTCTTCATATTCTAACCCGATTGGAATACACTGCACTCGTCTATGCAGTTGTGTAAATTTCAAAAGAATTTTCAGAAGCAATTTGCTGAAAGATGGGTGCATTTATACCATAGTTGCCTACTCTCCAGGAATGTCCGGGAGACTCCCGAATTTCTGGGAGTCCTCCCGGACTGCCGGGAGAGCAGGGCAACCTCCCGGATCCCAGCCGGTAAATTACATGGAGGGGGCGGGGCTTAATGACGTGATTTACGTGTCATCGCAGCTTCCAATGATGCGATTTTCCGAACCCCGAGCCACACGCCCTCCTGCCCCCCGGAAAATAATTTGCCAAAGGTGGCAAGTATGATTTATACACATCACGAGCAGTGGCAGTTAGAGGGGTAGATTTATCAAACCTTCTAAAAAAGGAAACATGGAGGGGTTGCAACCAGATTTTATCTACATCAAGATTTATCCATTACAATCTAGAAAATTACAGATAGAATCTGATTGGTTGCCATGGGAAACACACACCTCCACATTTCATGTTTAGAAGGTGGCACTACAACCCTGCAAATGACCACTAAACCTAGTCATAGGCAATTTACTGCATGTTGAATATTCCTCTTCAAATAAAAAATATAAAAAAATCTAGTTATACAGCATATTGACTAAACAGATACGGAGAATTACTTCAAGCATTTAGAACAGAGCTATCCATATGGTGGCCCTTTGGTTCCATTAAAGTTCGATAGTTTCTTGGTGGATTACTGTTTGTGGGCCAAAAACCAATAAAAAAATGAATTTAGGCGGTACTCTTCATGAAAATTACTTGAACAGCTCTCATAAAAAGTCACTATATAAATAAATGTTGATCATGAGGGTGAGACTGTGTACTTTGGCAATTTTAAAAAACAGCAACAATGTCATACAGCAACATTTTTTAAAAACCAGGACACACTATAAGTAGTAATTTAAAAAAAACAAAAAAAAAAAAACCTTGATCATTTTGAAACATTTAGTAAGTTTAAGTTGTCCTTACATTTTTTTCCCTTTTTTTGGCTTTGTTTTAGTTTACAGTAAAAAAATAAATAAACAAAAAATGACAAAAATGTCCACATATAATAGTGACCGACTAACTGAAATGTGCTGTAAATGATACTGAAGGCAAATGACTGCATTTAAGTATGACCGTTAAAGTCAGACTTAATTGGATAAAACAGGCATATGAAAATTGTATATATTGCACAAACTAAGCAGTCCTCTTAACATGCTCATATTGTGAAGGAAAAGAAATACTCCCCAAAACAAAGACCCCTGTAAGTGTCTGGTTAAAGCCTGTCTGCAAGATCAAAGCTATCCTCAGCACTTAAACTGCTGTAATGGCACTGCTACATAAAATGGAAATGCTGCAGATTAAAATTACATACTGGAGGTGATCCTAATAGTAGTTTTTTTTTATCTGTCACAGATGTTCACATTGCAGACACAAAAGTGGCTATATACTATTCACAATATGTATTACTTAAGAAGAAATCACCGTAATAACAAAACTACATTGCACCAAGTCCTGTCACTTGTGGATGTAAAGAGTAAATGTTTCAGGAATACCCATTTATGTACAAATTGCTTCAACAGAGCCACCTGAATATAAATAATAAAATTAGTAGTTTACCCACTATAAAAAGTTTTTGTTTTTTTTACATTTCACTCCAACACACAGATGCATCAGTGATCCATACATCCAGCTCAGTTATCAGAGTGCTCTATGCATGCAAAGTGGAATAAAAAATAAATATAATATATATATATATATATATATATATATTATACATTAAGACCTTTATAAGAAGAATATCTTTTCTCCTCTTTCCTAGGTAACAATACTTATTGGTACATTTAGGGATAAGGTCATTTTAATATACCTAGTGCAGTCCATTACTCCCTCTTTTCTTGTTTCATATATTAAAAATGATAAGGTAACAATTGTCAGATTACTATATTTACAAAGGCATGCTCATCATCCTGGAAGGTGGAGACTATGACCTGTTTTTTATTGGCTTCACCAGACATGTCATTTAGCAAAACTGACCACAGACTTTAATGTTTGGCATTGGCTTTTAATGATCGGACGTGCCTTCGTGAAATCAGGTTGAAACATTCACGGTTTGGGGTGTGAACAGGGTAAAAATAAAATTAATTATGTAAATTTAGACACTCAGATGGCTTTGCCTTACCGAATCTTAAGTTGTATTACTATGGATCCCAAATTACTTTTTGGATGTCGGACACAAATTACAATGTTTTCCACAGGGAGCTATTGAGACCGGTGGATAGTCATCATTTTTAATGTTTAGAATATGTTCCAGACGCTTGGGTCCCCTACCCTTGCAAACTATGGATGGTCTGGAATGCTTTGCATGCTTTGTTACATGGTGAAGGAGTGGATCCCTGCACTCCTCTTTAGGGTCTTAAATTTACTGAACTCAAGGTGTTGCCTGTACGATATCAGTGGTTGAATCATGGTGTATCTGTTATAGAGCAATTATATGCTGCTAGGGTTCTCAAAGCCTATGCGCAACAAAGAGTCTGTAATCCTTAATGGTATGTTTTATTGTTACTTACAACTTTGACAAGCCCCAAAAGGATGCACCTATGAAAACCCTACTTTAACCCTTAGGATAATCAAAACTTCTCATTTACATACTTCTAACTGCTGAGCGAGTATGCCATCAGCAACCTTGTGCATTTAAGGGAAATGTGGGAGGAAGATCTTGGCCCCCTGAGTGACAAAGAATGGGGGACACTTCTCGCAATGCTCTTAAGTCTCAACAAATTCAGATATTTATTCTCCATAGAGCATATCTTACTCCTTGTAGATTGACACTGAGTAGCGTGAACTTATCTAAATTTAGCCAGACATGTGGTGGCCCTCGTTGTAATATTTAGCATCTTCTTTGGCAGCGCCCTAATATTAAACGCTTTTGGTCCGGAATTATCAAGGGGGATTAATAAAACTGGTATAAAAAGGAGACGATATTTTCACCTGGCATTTGCGTATTTAGGTTACAGCTGGAGGATATCGTAAGCAGACTACGACGTCAAATACTTAACAAATGTACTCATGTTGGGTAAGACCTGCATAGCTAGACAATGGATGGCACCCACCAGTCCGTATGCCCGTGAATGGATCAAAATAATGAATTAAACAGCAGGGCATGAGCTCTTTTTTCTCTAAAATATGAAAATAGTTGGGATGGGTGGCTGGATTTTCCTTTTGCGTTGCCCTCCATATCAAGCTCCTCTGTTATGGATTAAAACGTTAGGCATCCTTGACTATATATTTCTCGCGCATTGTCGTCTTGGATCTGCCAACATCACTGTTTATACTTTTTGTTGTGTTCGGATGTACAATATGCAACTTACTTTACGTTTTCCATGTCTGAGCACTCATCTTGGCATTGGCTGCAAAGGTTTGCAAACAAATACATGTTTGGTTTGGCTTGCACCAGTGTAATTTGTGATGCATGTTATTAGCTGTTTTTTTCTGTTTGTGTATTGTATACAAACCATTGTTGAAAAGTAAACAAAAGGACACTGGACTTTAAAAAAAACAAAAACAGAAAACTAAAAAAAAAAACAAAAAAAAAAAAAACATTCATGGTTGATGCTGCAAGGGCTCAGGTTTTCACATTTTAACCCTTAGCTCCCTAGGTACCAAGCTTCTCTTAAAGAAACACTTAATCAGATTCCCACTACTACATAGAAGATACTTTAGCAGATTCTGAGCAACATACAGAAGATAGATATATATCTATATCTATATCTCTCTCTCTCTCTCTCTCTCTCTCTATATGCACACACACACAAAAAATAAAGAATTTTAAACATGTTCTGTAAAGCAAAGTAAACGCTAAGCTACAGGCACTAATTATCCAATAACTAGAAGCCAAACTCTAAACTTATAGTTTAAGGGCAGTAAATAAAAGTCTAACTTACTTAGACATGTCTCCTTCATGAGTTGAGGAAAATATGGAAACTGAGATCAAAAGAAAAAAAAATGAATTCACTTTAAAAAAATGTCACTATTTACAATACCAACGATTAAATTAATAGTGATGGATGAGAAAAAGGCTAGAGTAAACATAGAATTAACACAGCAATCTGTTCTTACCATTCTCTGTAACCACTTGGCACGAATGAGTGTGACTTTCACTTAAATGTTTGGCCATATCATTTAACCCAGAAACATCAGTCAGGAAATCACAGTTCAGGCACACCACGGTTATCCGCCTAGTAAAGTAAAAACGATTGTTATACGGAAAGGCTTTACAAATCGATGAAAACTGAACACATAATGTTAATCTATCAGATCCATTTATAAAAGTAGCTAAAAAAAATAAAAAAAAAATAATCATGAAACCATTACAATTAACATTCTACGCAAACAGCCATAAGATTCCATATAACTGTATGAAAGGATCATACACTCACATACAAACATTAGATTCACATTCTCTTTACACCTATCTTTATAGTAAAAGCAAGCTGCAAGATTGACGAGGCAAAAAAACAAAAACTCCACTATTTTACATCAGTAAGAAACAGAAGAGACAATAATTAGCTTTATTTCCTTTAATGAAATAACTAAAACTAAGGCAAGACATTATCTAAATTCAGAGAATTACAGGAGAAAAATATAGAGCAAAAATAAACCAACAAGGCTGGAAACCAAAGTGTATACCAAGGAATATCAGAAACATCCAGGAATTCTAAGAATCCTGCACAACAAAGTAGTCAAGTACAATTGCCTTAGCTATGGTAGCAAATTAAACTATATATAAAATGATCTATTTAGTGTGGGTTTATCCCTTTTGGATAACCCTGCCTTTATGTTCCACCGTTCCTAAGTAGTAAATAATTGGGGATCCCTCCCCTTATCCTTAACCCAATAGTATGACAACTACTAATAATTCAATTCAGTGCCTTACTCTTTTCTGGTCTATTGAATTGTCATGGATTAATTAAATCTTTCAGTTTTGTACACTATATAGATTGCCTTTCCATAAGCAGTTCATTTCCTGTCTTTGGGTAATGCCACCTAATTGTAAATGTGGGGTGCAGGATATAATAAAATAAAGGAGGGTTGTCAAAAAAAATGACCATACCCCTTCATTAAGTTCAGTTCAAAATAAACCCAACCAACTTAAAAACATTAACACCACATCAAACCTCTTGTCTTTGGGTCCCTTTTTAGAAGCCTTGGAACGTTTACTGGAATTTCTGCCATGAAAGCTACAAGAAAAAAAAAAAGAAAAGAAAGAAAAATAGTTGTATACGAGTATGTGAAACAAAATTGACAAACACATGTTCATTGGCATCATTTCTCATGGTCATTAAAAATGCAGAATTTTTAAACCATGGATAATGCATTTGAAGTCACACATAAAAAAGCTAGTTTGTGTGAACTGTTCTGTACTTATTTTCTAAAGAGACACACATCTTCATAATACCTAAAATATAATAAGGTGTCAAATTACTGCCAAATTTTCTAAGAATATGTCATGCTGGATGATTTTCCACCATTAGTTCTTTAATTAAGATATGCCCCCACTCACCTCAGCATGTGATTCGTGTAGGCTTTATTACAGCTCGTACTGAACTTGCATTTGCTGCAGTGTACATAAGTGTGGAAATGACCCTCAAAATCTACCACTTGACGATGGCACTCGATACATTTATGCATCCCAGAGATAAACCTGATTGGGATAAAAACATTAAATAAATCTAGCTGTTAGGCGCCATAAAGAAGCTTAGATTTAAAAAGACATAACGCTTTATTGAAGACCATTATATATAAAATAATTTCTGAAGATGACTGGCAAAACAGTTGTCAGGGCTAAGGTCACTATCGTAGACAAACATCCTTTTTTTGGGAGCTATAACAGCTCTCTATGTAAACCACTGTCAATATCATTAGTATATATCCTGTGTGTTATATTTGTGGTAAATTATTATATATAAATGGGTTTGGCAATTATGAACTTATCAAGGAATACATATGAAAATGTATGAACCTATACTACGATTTAATCCATTACATATATTTAATATGATATTTTCCTGATTTATGTATCTAATCATATTTTGCCAATAATGTATACCACGTGTTCATAGCAATACAAAATTTATGATAATGTGTAAACTCCATCAAATTATCTGTAGGAACAGCAAGATCCAATGTCAGAGTTCATTAGTAAATCTTGTGTTGTAAGAAATAATGCACCCCTACTGTAAATTATATATTAGGAGGCAGCTTGCATTTTTGCCATCAGTACAAAACCATTGTCTAAATAGCATGGTTAGCATAAGGCTGTAACAACATCTAATACTGGTAATATAGCATAGTAATTTACAGTAGAGTGCATTATTCCATATGTAATGTACTATTCGTTACCATCATCATCAGCCATTTAAAAAACATCTTTAGTTCCGCAGCGCTGTACAGAAAACTCACATCAGTCACTCTGGAGCTTACAGTCAAAATTCCCTAACATACACACACGCAGACCAAGAGAGCAAGGTCAATTTAATAATAGCCAATTAAAACTACCAGTATGTTTTTGGAGTGTGGGAGGAAACCCACACAAACACAGGGAGAACATACAAACTCCACACAGATAAGGCCATGGTCGGGAATTGAAGTCATGACCCCAGTGCTGTGAGGCAGAAGTGCTAACCACTAAGCCACTGTGCAGTCCCTACTGGAAATTTACTTTCTTAGTTCCCTTGTAAGATATATGCCTAATCTACAATTATTCATATACATTGATTTTAAATGTATTTATGAATTGTGAGTTCATTCATTCTGCCCTCTCCAGCACTAATAAGAGTTAGAAAATATAGGATGACATTTTGATAAAGCTGTAGTGGCTGTGTTGCTTTCGGCTTTCTGTGTAGGTTTTGTATAATTTATAATAGAATATGTATAATTTACTTTTTAAAAACAAATATGGTGTGTAGATTGTTGACTAAGGCATGAAGACCTTATTTTTTTTTTTACAATTGTAAAGCCTTGCTATCCAGAAAATGTAGGTTAAATATTCAGGTTAAAAATGAGAAAATATTACATGGTTCTGGCAAACATTTACAGTATTTTGCTCCATTTGAATAGAGCTACAGTAGAGTATAATTTGCCAGTATATACATTCTCCATTTCACGTGTATTTGGCAGAAATAGTTCCACTCACTGTTAGCAACCAAACAATTAAAACAAATTTCTTCGTCAACTCTGATTACGGTAAACTTGCAAAGCAATGTTAAAAACGACTAACGTGAACATTCTTATGAACGGCAAAGTTAGTTTTAGGACAAGCACATCTGAAATTTATGCATAAAAAAAAAATCAGCAAATTAAGCACAGTAATGATTGTTTACTAATTGCAAATATGCTAGCTCACACCACACATTTGTATGTAAAAATGTGCCCATTTCTCTGCCAAGTGCATTTCAACGTGAACACCTAATTTCCAGTCCATGAACAGATCTCATAAAAAAGGGGAAGCTCCTGCTTTAGAAGGTTTGCTGGTCCATCTGAAAATGTACACGGTGAAAACCGTAAGTGTGTCACTTCAAATGCCAACCTACTAAAACTTTAGGGGCAATTTTCAATTAATACAGTTTGGTTTACATTCATTTATATCTTAAATTAATAATGAAAGTGGAGGGACAGAACATCTGTCTTGCATATTCTAATACACATAAAAGTCAAATCAATGTAAATATTGGGCATCCACAGCAAAAGCTTTATAAGTACTATACATAGCTTTATGAAATATCTTACAAAAAACCCAGCTCTATAATTTGACTCCTGCAAATGATCCCGTTCACAAAATCAAGTTAACAGCATATGTGGTAATAAATGCCATTTTAGGTAGTTTAGACGTGTATGCTTTTCACGTATGTGGCATATTTTGTCCGAGCTGCAGTTAACGCAACATAAACAGCCCTTAAAAGATGGATCCCTGAACCCTGTGAAGAACCTGTCAATACAAGCGTTGAAAGTGAAAGTTTGATGGACCATAGACACAAAAGCGGACCCTGGTGTCAACAATCCGGCTTGGGTTTTGAAAAAGTGGAGATGTTGCCTATAGCAAGCAATCAGATTCTAGCTTTCATTTATTTAGTGCATTCTACAAAATGACAGCTAGAATCTAATTGGTTGCTAAAGGCAACATTTCCACTTGTTCAAACCTGCAGCTTAGTAAATATACTCCCTGGATATTCACATGAACACATGCATGCACTGAACAGTACCACAGCCACCATATCTTTAAAAACAATAAAACCAGGACAAAATAACCAAACTACCACAAAGAAAACCCCCACTAGTCACCTTAGGTTACGCAAAGATGTGTTAGTCATTTTAATTCTTCTTGTAGAGCCCGGGGTCACAGGCTTCTTTGGAGTAGACTTTAGTTTCGGCGACGGTACATTTACTTTAGCTGACGGAGTCTGATTGTTTTTAGGGCTTGTATTCTTGACTTTGGGTGATGGCTGCGGGAGAGGGGCAGGTGGAGGTTGAGAAGGTGGCTGTGACGGTGTGACAGTAGGTTTCCTGGAAACAGGGGATGTGGGAGAGGGAACTGGGTTTGTGGTAGCTCCAACAGATGCTCTGATAGTGACCTTAAAAAATAGAAAAAAAAAAAAAAAAAAAAAAAAAAGAGAAAGAAAAATTGTTACATATTTGCATCCACCACATAATTTAGCATTTTCAACAAAACATTATTGTTCAAAAATAAACATTTACAAACAAAGCCAAAATGCCTTTTCAGTCATAGAAGAAGAAGAAGCTCTAGCAACAGGTTCATAGCTGATCTAATAAACACCGGAAAAGATTTTCACACAAAGGCAACCCAAGAAAATGCAAAAGTAACAATGTAGAACTAGGCTACAACTGAAGCAGAAGGGCAATTGCAGGGCTGACATTTGAGCAGGGAAAAAGCACACATATATCGCACCAGGAATATCCTATACATTTAGGAAGTGGCTATTTGCACCAATGTACATATCAATTCTAGTTATTGGAACGCCACGGTCCTAGATGTGGTGCTCCCACACATAATACCAGATATTTACAATAACAGAGAACCAATATGTGTAAGTTAGGGCACTCTCAGGATTTGAATTATATAAAACACATTTGAAGTTTATTGATATACATTAAAATTAATGTTACAGTTTTAATAATGTTTCGAGCAGTGAAATATTAAAATGTGTATTTGAAAACTATGACCAGAATATAACAAACTGTTAAAACTAGCATATTATTACTAGTACGCGCCGTCCTCTCTAACTATTATAAGAGTTATATGGTAAAATAGACTCCTTCCTAAAATATTGGTATCACTGTACTGGTTGAATTGACACTAATGCGGCGGTTCCCAAAGTGTACGCCGCGGCTCCCAGGGGTGCCGCGTGCCAGACATAAAAAAAAGAGAAGACAGAAACTTACCAATCAGCGCGGCGCCGGGACCCAGCAGCCTCCTCTCTCCCGCAGCTGTCACTGAATATAGACGTCAGTGACAAGCTGCTGCGGGAGAGAGGAGGCTGCTGGGTCCCGGCGCCGCGCTGATTGGTAAGTTTCTGTCTTCTCTTTTTTTTTTTTATGTCTGGCGTGGGGCAGAGTGAAAAGGATGGTGGCACCGGAGGGGGACAGTGTGGCAGCAGAGGGGGACAGTGTGGAAGCAGAGGGGGACAGGGTGGAAGCAGAGGGGGACAGGGTGGAAGCAGAGGGGGACAGGGTGGAAGCAGAGGGGGACAGGTGGCAGCAGAGGGGGACAGGTGGCAGCAGAGGGGGACAGGTGGCAGCAGAGGGGGACAGGTGGCAGCAGAGGGGGACAGTGTGACAGCGGGGGGGGGACAGCAGGCAGCAGAGGGGGACAGCGGGCAGCAGAGGGGGCAGCGTGGCAGAGGAGATGACAGAGGGCAGAGGAGGGGGACAGCGTGAAAGAGGGCAGAGGGGGCAGCGTGAAAGAGGGCAGAGGAGGGGGGACAGCGTGAGAGAGGGCAGAGGAGGGGGGACAGCGTGACAGAG